>NC_056744.1:355705449-355815449 GCF_019279795.1 Protopterus annectens
ATGAGCACTATTTTCCAGTTTAACAAATGTTTGTCTCTTCCTGCTAATATGAATGTACCCTGAACCTTAACCAACAAAGTTCATTACTCAGCTTCCAGGGAACACTGCTCATCGCTAGCCAGGATGACACAGATAAAGGCCACTTATTACAGCTGTTCTTTAATCCACAAACCAATGTCAGGTAAATACTGTCCTGCCCAGCCTGATTCCTCAAAAGTTCAGGAGATGTTCCACAAACATACAGAAATATCCCCAATTACCCTTTCCTGTAAACAGGACTTATTCAGCACAGATTTTACTATTCTTGGACCCAGAAAGTTGAAGACATTCCCTTCCACATATCCGTGCCTCTCATGCTATCCTTCTTCATACCTCAGAACGCAGTTTACAGATCCTTGGCTCCTACGCCTTTTTACATCATGAGATCCCAATGAAGAATAATGACCCATTACAGCTGTCCAAAACTGAGAGAGACAGCAGTGGGAACGTTCATCAAATCTGAGGTAAACAAATGCCTTTCTTAAAGCACAGCATTCTGTGAATGACCACTACCACTCCAGCAAGTGCCCATGTCTAAAATCACGTATCTACAAGTACCATCCTGTTACTCCAGGTTCTGACAGCTTTGGTGCTAGTTGGACATTACTGTGCTGTGCAGGAGAGGGTCTCCCATTACTGTGCTGTGCAGGAGAGGGTCTCTTTTATAGCTCGTTACTTTAAGTGCTGGAAGCTACAGATATTTTTTTAGTTTCAGCACTTGAGAAAAAGAATCATTTTCCTTTGGTCAGTAATATACCTTGCTCTATTTTTCCTCATGCTGCATTTCCTTCTGATGACACATTAAACCAAGGTTTAATTTGCCTGAGTTGGTGGTAGCTCAGGTAGATGTAAAAGATCCAATGGCTCTAAATGAAGAATGTATGGGGCCTTTATTAAAAATCACAAAATACAGTATGTACATTCTATATACAAAATTCACAACCCATTTACAATTATTTGCAAGTATTAACAAGTGATTCACACATTTTCAACAACAAAACACTTTAGACTTTCAACTCCCCCCCACTCCTTCAATAACCAAAATCTTATGTTTTTCAAAATTTCTAACAATACCCATTTATCATTATATTTTCTCATTCTTTCAAACGACATAACACAAAACAATTTATCATCTAATCTATATCCTTTTGTTTCATATTTTCATAATATCCATATTCTGTTCATATTTATACATTTAACATTTTCAGTCATTTTAAACGGTCTTTGTCACATATTTCTTTCCACAACTGATTCACTCTCACATTTCAGAAAAACATGTTCAGTAGTTTCTAGTTCCCCACAATATATACAAATTCTATCGTTTGTTGATTTACATGTCATGTTTGCTTTTACCAGCAGCTTATTTATAGATAACTTCCATAAAAAATCTGTACATTCTACATATTTTTGCATCTTTTCACTTTGGGTTTTACTACTTTCACTTTTTTCTTCCATTTCCAAGGATACACATAATAAAATTTTCCCATTATATTTTCATAACATCTTTTCCTATTTTTGTCCGTTTCCTTAATCAAGCTTCCATACTAATATTTTTTCTTGAGAGTTTCATTTCCATACATGTGATCCCTTTACTTCTTTTTAAACCTTTAAAATTTTCCCATATTGATTTATATTTTTCCTCTATAATCTTTATTAACAAATGTCCTTTTTCTTGTATTCCTATTAACAGTTTACAAAAAATTAATGAAGTTATCTGGTTTATCAATCTAAGCATCCTCCTTTTTTGTTAACATACAGAATTACTCTTAACAGGCTTCACTCTAGATCCCCATATGAATCTGAACAACACATTCAATAATTCGTCTTCAAATTCTGGTGGTATCATAAACACACTTGCGAGATGTGCCATCTTACCCAATAACACAGAATTAAGTATACTTTTTTTCTTATATGAAATTTTAAAAGTTCTCCAGAATATACATGCACTTCTTATTTTAAGTATCATATCCTTCCATTTTGAGACCCTCTTTTGTTCATTACAAAACTTTATTCCCAAATTTCTATTTGTTCCTTATTAAATTATCTTTTATTTTTCCAAAGAACTCCAGTCCTTTATTTTTTCTTCATTAATACTTAAGTGTCTAAAAGGCTATACTCATCCATTTTTTTATTTTTTACAACTAGTTCGAAATCATCCACATAAGAGAATATCACTGGTACCTGAATTCTCTCTGGTGAACAATATTTAGCTTCCTCTAATGTCCAATTTATTTTACAGACTACCGCAGTGATAATTTATGCAAATGGTACACTGCTTGTTGGACACCCAACACCACTCCATTTCTATTGTCTCACTTAACCAACTGTTTATCACTAGTCTCCCTTTATTTTTCTTATATACAGATTTCGACACATTGATTATTTTGTTACTTGTGTTATATTCTGTTAAGATGTCCCATAATGCTTCACGCTGGAGCTTGTCAAATGCTTTACTTATGTCACCTACTAGTATTTTCAATTCTTTTTCACTATTTACTACATTGTCAAACAATTCCCTTATTAACATTAACAGTTTCTGACTTCCTTTTTCTTTTATTCCAAATATTGTTTCAGTTAGTAATTTAGTAATCGTATTTATTATTCTTTTTTCTCGATTATTTTCATAAATATCTTATAATCCACATCATTTAATATGTTGGCTCTTTCCCACTTTTTCATATAAATTTTATTGCTGCTATACATATTTTATATCATTTATAGCCTTTTCAAACCATTCATTCAATACATGTAAAAATACTCCTTTTGCCACTATTGTATGTCCTTATACATTAAATATTCAAGTCCATCTAAACCTGTGGCTGCTTCTACATTTACGGTTTTCAGCACATTTTTAAATTCTGTCATTGTAATCTTTTCTTCCATTCTCTTATTGTCCTCCTTGGTTATTTTTTTAAGTTCCATCCTTTTTTCCTAATAGTGTCACATATGGAACAGGTTTCAGAATATGTCTTAACTGTCTGCATAATTTCTTTTTGTGCATGTATCCTTCCTCGTTCCTTAATTCTCTTATTATTCTTATTTTTTTCTTTAGCAATTTTCCTTAGATATGGTGCTACTTCTTCCTTGTAAAATATCTTTATTTAAATAACACTTTTTAAAATTTTTTCTTTGTTCACTTCATATAACATTCTTTCTTTTTCTAGAAACTCTTATTATCTACTATACATATAAAGACTTGATAACTAATTTCTTTATATTTGTCACTATATTGTTTTCTTTTTGTCCTTTGCCATTCTAATATCTTTTACATTTTTTCTTTTAAATTGATCCCCCAACTTTTCCAGTCTTTATAAAATCCTCTCATGTTTATATGATCTGGCCGTAATTGACGCATTACTTCCTTTAGTTGCTCATTTTTGATCTGATTCGTTAATTCATTTTATCCCTCTGCCTATTTATATGTAACATTCTTTCTTGAATTACAATCCAGATTGCTGCATGATCTAAGAAACCTGCAATTTGAACTTCTTGATGTGATATATTTAAGCTTTCTGACACTATAAAGTAATCAATTTCAGTTCTCAGATTACTCCTTCTGTATGTCCAGTGTTTGCTTTTCCACAAAAACATTTTATGACTTTTTATCATATAAAAAATAACTTTTATATCTGCCCCTTCTTTTTGCCTATGTCTTAGAGCACAATTAATGTTTCCCACTATTACCTGCATATTACCACTCACATAATCAAATATTTCCTTAAATGATCTCACTTTATTTTTGTATAGTATATGCATAGAGTGCAATTATCCTATATATTTGATTCCTCCATCTTATATCTAATATTACTATTCTTCCTAATACTACTGGTGTAGACCAAAATCTCTATACATTCTTTACACAGGATTGCTATACCTGAACATTTTTCTTCTCTTAGATTCTATATAACTTTGCCTTCCCATAATCCATTAACTTGCATTACTTTCTCTTCTGTTGTTATTCTTATATCTATTAATACTATGATGTCCACATCTAACCTTCTATACCATTCCAAAATTCCTAGCCTCTACTGAACATTCTTTATAGTATTTACGTTAATGGCTAGTATTCTCACTTTGTGAAATACTCCTGTCTGTTACATTTATCCTTTCCTTTCCTTATTTTCTCCTATAACTACATTTATCCTTTCCTTTCCTTATTTTCTTCTATACCTGCATTTATCCTTTCCTTTCCTTATTTTCTCCTATACCTGCATTTATCCTTTCCTTTCCTTATTTTCTCCTATACCTACATTTATCCTTTCCTTTCCTTATTTTCTCCTATACCTACATTTCTGAATTTGTGTTTTCTTTTACTCTTTTTCTAATAGAACTTATTTTACTTATCATAGGAGGTTACTAGGCTAATGGCTCCAGGGCCCGTACAAGCCTAGCCAAGTTCAACCTGTGTTCCCAAAGGGGTCTCGTTCAAGCAGATACCAAAATCAGCACCTATTGCCCCTGTCGAAGAGGGACACAGGTGGACTCCCTGGGATGAATTTCTAGTTACCCACCCAATTGTCCAAATTACGCTTAAATACGGCCAATGACAGGCTTTGTTTAACATGACTAGGAAGCTTGTTCCAAAGGTGGGGCAACCTCTGTGAGACAAACTGTCTCTCCAGCAAGTTCTGTTGATGTCACATACCAGGTTAAGGTCCTTTCAGCGAGTGACCCGTGTGCCATTTGACCTGCGAATGTGCAGCATTTCCATTAAAGCTGGGTCAGAGATTGCTCTATATGCAAGGTACAGGTTGCCTCTGAGCAGTCTGTACACCACAGAGTAAAGTGACAATGATTTCAGTCTGTCTGGATAAAACAGATCTTGAAGACCCTGAGTTTTCTTTGTAAGGAACCTTTGTGGTCTCTCCAACTGCTGCAAGTGTTTGGAAAGAAACGTACCAAAGGGAGTGTTGTACTCTATCACTGACCTGATGAGGGAAAAGTACAGGGGGGTTATAACCTCTTTTTTCTGGAGGCAATGCCCTTACTTGTGAGATGAGCAATATAAAATGCCCTTCTTACCACTGTGGAGCCATGGTGATCAAAGTTAAGGCTGCTGTCAACCTGTACGCCCAGATCTCTCACCACTGACTGTGTGCTTGCTCTCAGTTTGAGTAATCAGCAAACTTTGTCAGCCACAGTCCTTTAGTTTTAGCCTGTACTTCGGAGAAGTAGATTCCAAAAAGTAGGGGTACGAGAACTGATCCCTGTGGAACACCACTGGTTATGGATCTGCTGGAGGAGGTGAAATCCCCTATTTTGACTGTATGAGTTCTATCAGTAAGCCAGTTTACAACCCACCTAACAATATATGGGTTGATACCCAGCTGGGTGAGTTTATCAATGATGTCTAAGTGGGGATTGTGTCAAAGGTCTTGGATAAGTCTAGGTAGGCCATATGCACAGATTTTCCTTCCTCTAGGCTTTGGTGACTGTCTTGAAAAAGTCCACCAAGTTTAACAAGCATGATCTCCACTTCACAAAGCCAAACTGGGTGGTTGGAGGTTTCCTATATCTTTGTTAATAAGGTTCATGATGATTTGTTCCATGGCTTGCAGATAAGGCTGGTCTACAGTTCCTGGAGTCTGCGGATGCACTTTTGACTTTTATCCATTCATCATTCCCTTCATCGCTTAAATTACATATTTCTTCCTCTGTCTCCCCTTCTCTAATTTTCATTTCCTTCCATTCCTGTATCAGTCACAATAATTTTTCTTGCTGTGAATCTTCTGTATTTATTTACTAACACCCCCCCCCGTACTTTGTTCTGTCCACACAGTTCGATTCTTGGCTGGCGCACCTTCTTTGTGGAGTCTGCATGTCCTCCCCATGGTTGAGTAGCGTTTGAAAGACATGCGTGAATGGGCATGACTTTGTTGAAGGTTGGGCTGGCACCTCAAAAATCGACTGACAATCATTAGCGGACTGGAGTTCCGCTGTGGCGACTCCTAACCAGGAAAAGCTGAAAGAAAAACAACAACAACTGTTGCCTTTGTATCATTTTCCATAGCATTACAATCCATCCATTAATGCCCTATTTTTGTACATGTTATACATTTTTGCTCACAGTTTTTTCACTTCATGACCCATTTTACCACAAATGAAACATTTCCTTTCATCACAATTGTTAATTAAATGGTCATCTTTACACAAAAAAACACATCTTCAGTCATTCCCAGTATCTAAGTAATCCCTATTCCATTCCACATCAATTATACTCAGCAAATTCATTATTTTGCATTTTCAATATACCACCACATTCCCAGCCCCCAGTCCGTAAACCTCTCGTTATAGATTTTTCTAATGTTCTAAATATCTCTACACACAGTTCTCAAATAGTGTTTTAAATTGTCTGTTTCAATTTCAGTTTGAAATGGTATATTCTTTTCTTGGCTTCTCAGTTAAAAGCCTGCACCACATACATGTTCCAAGGATTTTCATCCTTTCTTTTTTCATACTGTTCTAAAAATGACATATTCTGTGCCTCCTTGAAGAAAATGTCATAAAAAGTATTAATACAAATAAATGCTCTTACCTCTCTGAGTTCGACACGCAGTGGTGAGGTGATGCTTTCCCATGCTTCATGCCTGTCCAGTTCCTTCTCCCTGTTACTATTTATTCTTAGCCAGTGCTTACTTCTGCCTTTCTCTCTTCATCTTAAACCTTCTCTCACCACCTGCACACAGGATATCTTCTCCTCCCTTCCTTAATTCCTGCACGACTTCTTGGATTCTCTCTATTCTCTCTCCCCATGACGCTGCCTTCTTACTCTTTGGCTCACTCTGTTCAGTTCTAAGTAGACATCCCCCAACCCTCCCAACTGGAGGGTTGTAATAACACACTTCAGTGTTGCAGGCTTGGAATCAAACACATTTTGCTGAAAGAGGACTTCCCAGTCTGCCATATATTTTCAATTCCCTCATTTTGCCCCATGGGTGGGGTGAGTGAAGTCTCTGACTATTTCAGTGGCTCTGCTGAGACATCGAGACAAGTATAGGTGCTGAATAGATGGAAGAGTTGTCCTAATAATTTTCTCTGCCGCATTCACCACCCTTTGGAGAGACTTCCGATCTGAAGCAGAGCAGTTTCCATACCCTACATAAAGAATGTTTGACAAGATGCTTTCTATAGTGCCCTGTAGAAGGTTGTGAGAACAGGAGGTGAAAGGTTGGCTCTTCTCATTCTTCTCAGAAAATGGAGATGTTGTTGTGCCCGCTGGACAATGGAATTTGTGTTTATGTGACAAGTAGACCTCACACACAAAAAAAAACACAAAAAACACTTTCTTTATCCTCCATTTTCAGAGTTCCTGCTTCACCAAGCCACCTCCACACATGGACCAGAAGCCAGGAAGTGTAACACAGAACTGTGTCCCCATACACTCTGAAAAGAGTAGGGGAAGCTCACTGATGCCCTGGCCAAATGTTCCTAATCAGTACAAATACCACCTCAGGCCTCCCCCCGAATAGAGGCCACTAGCCTAGTGGGATTAATCCAGTCAAGAAAGTGGAACTAAATAAATGAAATAAAAACATGCTGCTGTTGAGATTTGTGTGATTAAACACAGTGCTTCTGTCAACAATGAGTTAATTTTAACTCACTTCATATAGCAGGGGTTTGGCTTTATCTGATTATACAGTTATGTTTCTGCAAAACACAAAGCAGACTCTCACAAACATCAGCTGTAGTTACATTCTTTGTCTTCACTACAAAATTTGTAGTATCTAGCTGTAACACATGAATTTCATGTGCAGCTTGCACTCTATTTGTACTGCATTTCCCTTTGCAGCTCACATGACATTTCATACATTACTGGCTGCCATTTATTTTAATTACTTACTTAGGTTTTTGTTTATCTTGTCCTACTGAACGGGCCCTTTTTGAATGGATTTCTGAGCCAGAAAAATTCTACAAATGGTAAACAAAGTGAAACAGTTCAAGTTAAACAATATTAAATCATTTTAAAAACTAATAGACACAAGCAGAGCTAACTGACTTCTTGGTTGTGGTTTTAAAATGTGTTCATTGATTGGCTCAGTCAAAAAAATGAATAAATAAAATTCCTGGATGGGATGACATAATTTGGCTCCATAGGGACT
The DNA here is from genome assembly GCF_019279795.1 of Protopterus annectens. Classification (NCBI taxonomy): domain Eukaryota; kingdom Metazoa; phylum Chordata; order Ceratodontiformes; family Protopteridae; genus Protopterus; species Protopterus annectens. The sequence continues at coordinate 355,713,588 of NC_056744.1, forward strand.
ACTTTTGGCAACAACGTTCCACAAGTTTAAAGGCAACCTACAGGTTCATAGGTGTGTACTAGGCTAACATTTTTAAGACCTAGCCATGCATCCCAAAGCTCTGACAAGTTCTGGTACCCTTGATAAGTGTAAGCAGGGGCCTGGGAGATTAACCATTCACAGGTTGCTTGTTTGCATTACAGAGATAGGTACCAAAACCAGGGATGAACATCTGGTTTCCCCATCCAGTTGTCCAAGTTGCACTTGAATTGGGTTAGGGAGGAACTCTGCTTCACATGGATGGGGAGCCTGTTCCATAGATGGGGTAGTCTCTGGGATACATACCTCTCTCCAGCAGGTCCTGTTTATATCACAGGCAAGGTTTAAGTTTTTAGAATGGGTAATTCTGGTGCTATTTGCTTTGTGGATATGCAGGAAGTCCATCAGAGTGGGGTCTGACAATGCCCTGTATGCCAGGCACAGATCTCCCCTCAAAAGCCTGTAGGAGACAGAATACAGGGATAGGACCTTGAGGCAGTCTGCAGAAGACATTTTACTTACACCCTGTATTCTTTTAGTGAGGAACCAATGAGGACATTCCAATTGATGGATGTGCTTGGTTAGGTACATACCAAAGGGGGCACAGTACTCAATGATAGGTCTGATTAATTCCGACTACAGTGGAACAATTACTTCCTTGGACTTAGATGCCTTACCTTTGTTTATAAGTTGCATAACAGAGAATGAGTTCCCCACTACTACACATGATGGTTAAAGGCTAGATTACTATGTGTGTCCCTAAGTCCCTGACTGCTGGGTCAACTCTAAGGGGCGTGTTGTCAATATGATAGTTACCAGGGATGTATAACTTCCCAAAGGATACTATTATGCATTTCTTGGCATTTAGTTTTATTCCATGGCTCTGACACCAGTTGTTTGTCTGTGTCAGCCCCTCCTGGAGAACACTTGTGTCAGTGTGGGATTCAATCACAGTTCCTAATTTGCAATCATCTGCAAATTTAGTCATCCAGAGACCAGTGACATTGGCCTTGACGTCTGAGAAGTAAATGCCAAAAAGGAGTGGCCCAAGGACTGATCCCTGAAGGACTCCACTTGTGACTGGCCTCTTTGTAGAGGTGGACTCTCCAATTCTAACTTCCTAGGTCCTGTCTGTGAGCCAGTTGGCTATCCACCGGGTGACTTATGAGTTTGTACCTAACCTCTTGAGTTTGTCAACAATGCCAGAGTGGGGTATTGTGTCAAATGCCTTGGTCAGGTCAAGGTAGGCAGTGTGAATCATTCTTCCCTCATCCATTGCTTTGGTTACCTTCTCAAAGAGGTTCACCAGGTTGAGTAGGCATGATCTACCCTTGACGAAACCAAACTGGGTTGGGTCCAGTGTCTGGAGGTTTACTATATCTTTATTGATCATCTCCATGATAATTCTTTCCATGGCTTTACATATATGACTGGTGAGACTTATAGGTCTGTAGTTTCCAGGGTCTGTAGATGGCCCACCTTTGTGCAGAGGGATGACTGTTGCCCTTCTCTATTCAAGAGGCACAAAGCCTGTTTGGAGGCTACAGTTAAATAGTAATTCCAGTGGCCCTGACAGGTCATGTTTTGTGCTATTTAGAAGGCATCCTGGGATATTGTCTGGGCCCATTGATGCAGTGTTCTTGGTCTTTCAGAGAGCATTAAGGACCTGTTCCCTAGTGATAGTAGGGGGGTTATATTTGATGGTATTTCCTGAGGGAAGGCTGAGGGGGAGACAGCGGTAAACTTGGAGCTGAATTTATCAGTCTTAAATTGAAAACACCTTCCCTACTGTGTGACTTGAATTTCTTTATCTGTAGCATTTTATCTACCTCAAGAAATCTTCTACTGGGAGAATGGGAGACCCAGGCAAAAACACAGAGGCTTCTGGTCCGTCTATGATGGAGGAGCCTAAGCTTGATTTATACCCAGTAATCTCTCTTACACCAGTCTATTCTTCTGCAGAAAGGAGAACAATATAAGCTCTCTCACCACTGGTTCTTTAGATGCTTTTATATTTTCAATCTTCACATAAAAATGAATAGTCTCTTCCTGGCCCCACAGCATTAAGGAATGAAGCCGTGACTATGACTCAGACAACCAGTGCTCGACTAGTGATGTGAGTGCTGGAAGGGCAAGCTGGAAGAAGATGGGCTTAAAAGGCCAACTTACCCATCCTGAGGGTATGGAGGTGACTAGGCCCACTGCATTAACAACATGTACCATTACAACACTGACTGTATTGTAGGCACGTGTAGAAGCATGCAACCCTCTCCTTAAACCAGGTAGCCACTTGGGGGGGGGGGTAGGGTTGGCATAATGGTTAAGGTTTTTACCTTGCAGCAACAAGGTACAAGGTTTAATTCTGAACTCTAGTCATTGGCTAGGCTTGTAGTAATCTGTAGACTGATAGCCTAATATTTACATATACATATGAGCCCATGAGCTGTGGAGTCTGCAAGCTGTCTACAGCTGTGAGGGGTTAGGTCAGGGAGGAGTCTTGCTACAGGACCAGTAAATGTCTGATTCATCTGACTCTCATCTTCCAGGATAAGAATGGGTTGTAGGTTCTCACCTATGGAAATAGTGACTGAGCTGATGGGGCTCTGTAATTCTTATAGAAGGAGTTAAATTAGTCAAATATACCTTAAACATTGTATAATTAACTGTACCAATACCCAGCAGATATAATGCTCACAGCAGAATATACAACAGTTTGATCTGTCTCTGACTTAATACTTTTAAACTGATAATGATATATGGGACTGTTGCTCAACACTTGCAATGTATGTACTTCTTCAATGTCAGATGACATACTACTGTATGTTACTTCCTGTCAGATGACACTACTGGATGTTACTTCCTGTTAAATGACATACTACTATATGCTACTTCCTGTTAAATGACATACTAGTGTACATTACTTCCGGTCAGATGATATACCACTGTATGTTGCTTCCTGTTAGATGACATACTACTGTACATTATTGGCCTCAAACATGGCATGTGGCTGAAAATGGTTTGCTACACATAGTCCACCTACCCGGCGACTAATGAATAATGGCCTCTACTTTTTCTGAAAGTAAATTCACTTTTGAAAAACACTTTACTGGATTTCTTTCTAGTACAATGAGAAACAAATTATTTGATCAACAGTTGGTTCTTAGTTCAGATAAAATCATTTTTGAGAAGCTGGTATGATGGGGATGTCTAGCATTACTGAGGTTAGTGTTAATCTATTACACAAAAACAGTATTCCATCGCAAACCAGGACTAATCTTGCTACAATAAAATCCACTAGTTTGCATTTTCTGACCTGGCTAAAGGTTCTGGTAAGGGTTTTCTGGCAGAGTATTACTGATGCCTCCACAAAATAAATGTCTCACAAATAGGCTGGAACCTACAGATTAACTGCAGTATGGAGTGTTGGAGGTCAAGGGGCTTTGCGGAGGGAGTGGTTAGTGTCCTCTCTCACAAGTAGCAGTGAAAGCCTCAGAACAATCAGACAGTACAAGAAGTGCCCTTACTGTGCCCATCTCACATTTTTCTTTGCTCCTATTACCCACGACTAAAATTTAATTACATATAGGCACAAATGGAGCTTGGCAAGGTTATGGATAACTCAAACATGGGAACAGCAGTGCTCCTGGGGAGAACAATGCCCAGCCTGTCCCTAAAACTGATGCTCCTCTCATCCTCCTGTATCTCTGGTCAGGGAAAACGAAGTACACAGGTGACATGTCTGACGTATTAGCAAGAGTGACATGTAGACCCTACCATGTCTGGATGAGGTCTGAATTGTCTTTTTAAGTATACCTTCTAATTCCATGCCCCCTATTTGTAAGTAACTAGAGCAATGCATAAACAATTACTATGACTTCCTCCATTTGCATCCAGGTTCTTAAGACAGCAAACCAGTGTGCTAGAAGCCATCATTACAGCATAGCAAAATAAAGCTCTGAATGACCAACGATCAAGAAGTTACCTGTGTGGTATGGGACACACTGGGGGGGGGGGTGAGAGTGAGTAGCATTGCTGGCTCACCTGTCCTGGAGAGGAAGATGGGCCAACAAGATGTTGTACTGACCTCTACTTTAAGCAGGGTCCATGTGTAGTAGCAGGATAGATTACGGCGTGCACGTGGGAGTACTGAGCAGCACCTGAGGTCACTGCATCACACACCAGTGTCATTCTTCTCTTAAGGACATGCACTCCAGATCCATGGGGCAAGGACAGGGACATTACAGAAAATCCCCCTACCCAACAGTATATCTGAGAATAACAGCCAAGCAATGCTCTGCCTTGGAATCAGTTATGTACTGTCTTTAAACATTGGCAGCCAAGTCATATTTTCAGGCCACAGGGACAACAGTGATGTGTGCTTCTAGGAGCGACATGGGTATGACATAAAGGGACCAAACTTCCTTCACAGCTGTCTGAATGGCATTTGATCAACTCTCACCCCACAGGAGTATAAATTGGCTCAAGGCAGATTGCTGGACTGGCAGGTAGAAGGGAGGAAAAACATATAAAATATATAAAAAAAAAAGCTCTGAGACACAAGCTCAACCTTTACTGCCAACAGGTAATTAAACATTAATTACATCTTTCCGCTGCATGGATACACCACTGATAACATGAAATGCAACTGTTTATCTAACATCATTTAAGGAAATGAAGATCCATGTACACTTCGGTGTTTTCAACAATCTGTTTAGTCCTCTGTTCTTCGACTGAACAAAGTCTGCTAACAAGGATATATAAAAAAAAGTAAGAGGAGAACAGCTTTTTTTCTCTTTACTAAATGTTTTATTTTTTTATCTTCTTTACAAAAGTCCGTTTTGCAGATCTGAAACAACCCAACCCTGTCACTACTTGGAAACATCACCCATAAAGCCATACCTCACTGATAAATGTAACACCACTAGAACACTGCAGTGACAATATAACAAACGCACTATAAAAGGTTTCAGCCAGCATCAGATCGGACATACAGCACATTGGCTCCCATGCAAGGTACACAGGCTTTAACACAGGAGAAGTGGGTTTGATTAGCAGAGCCAGTCCCACAGGAATCATCTGTGGGATAAAACAAACCTATCTTGGTGAAAGGAAGATATTTCTGGCTGATGCTGGAGTCCAATATGGAGAACAACATTCTGGCTCTTCTGGAAGTAATTGGAAATAGGGGATCATTCATGCATAAGAACTGGAAATAGATGGTTCATTTGTGGACAACGAGACCCCAAGTGACCACTTTACACTATACAAAATGGCTCCCTTCCTTGTGTAGTGATAAGCTGTGCGAGCAGCAGAAAAGCCCTGTGTTACTTTTTGTGAAACTACGAGGGATGTAACAATACAAATTAACTTTAGTTGTTGGGGGGGGGGGGGGGCAGAGACCGAACATGCAACAGCCTAAATGAATAGCGCTGCAGGCTCTCAAAAGAATGGGATATGCTTTCATTTTGCATGTTTACTCTTCCTTACCAGTTGTCTTGAAACCTCTGGCTTACAAATTATTCAAGTGAGTCAAGCATTTTTTACCAACTTTGTGCGATGCTCAGTACAACAGAAAAGACGAGTTTCAGCATGGAGAACAACTTAGGCTTAATGGTTATATTAACATATTACAAATAAGTTACATTACATAGTAAAGGGTACGATCCCAATAGCTTCCACTCAGGTGCTGTGTGACTTTGAACAAGTGCACCTATATGCAAACGTCTTGTGGAACCTTTTAGACAAAGATACTGCTACAGAACTTGAAAATGTAAAAAAACTGTGTCACAAATCCAAGGGAAGTCTCAGGCTGAGCTTAAACACCGCAAATTATGATTGGTTTTCTGATCATAACCGGGTTGCTATGTATTTGACAAACGTATTTCAAAATAATTCACCATCATATTAATTTTTTAACACCTTTATTAAATTATCAGTTAAGACATAGGCAAACATCCACTAATATAAAAGAAAACAAACCATATTAACATGTGTCCAGTTACATGCATCACATCATCAATCCAACATTAGATAAACTGCTCAGTTCCTGCTGTCCGTTAAACCCCACTCCTGAACATTAACCTGCATGCATTATCCCCTCAATGTCCTTTAATTCTATGTAATTGGCTTCTTCTCTTTTCAAAATATCCCACTTCCAGTTCTTACATCTTTGTTACAAAATCCAGTACTTCAAATACAGTTGGTTTAGACTTTGATTACCATTTTCTAGTAATTACTTTTTTGGCAGCCACCAGAATTGAACTTAGCAAGGCCTTACTATGTCTAGGCAATTCAGATCCTGAGTCCCAGCTCAAAAGAATCATTTCCTTAGTTACACTCATTTGTTCACCCAATATTCCTGACAGAGTACTCCGTAGGGAATTTTTACAGTCTGCCAACTCATTACATTCCTAGAACATACGTTGCCAGTTGCCTCTTGCTTTCCCAGCAGACTTCTAGCATCTGTCGTCTACCTGAGGAAAAATTATTTGAGTCTGCTTAGGGTATAAAATACCTATGTAAACCCTTCCAAAAAATCTTAGACCTTCTACTCTTTGTTGCATACTTGAGGACCACACATGTCCATTCATTGTTCTCTTGTGAATTGCTTTTCCAGTCTCTCTTCTCAATCTTTTCTAACTGCCTCTGACTGATTCTTATAGCTTTCATACAATATTTTATATCCCCTACTAACTCTCCCTTTTTTTATCAGCAGCTTCTGCTCTACATTCAACTAAAAACTCTACCAGAGCAGGTCTTTCACTTAGGATTCCCCCTATTCCTTTCTCTTTGCCTGTATGCTGATATCAATCCCAGGTAGGGAAGGCAGTCTCTAGACTGCAGTCAGAGTGTCTTCTTGGCCTCGTCCCACTCACTATCTTTCCTTTTCTTGTTATTTGCTCATAGTGCCTTGGTTCCTTTGCTAGTTTTTTCCAGTAAATTCCAGCTGCCTCTTGCTTATTTTCTGTACCCCTACTTGCAGTCATCCCTAGTGGCAGAATTGCCTTTCTCCATTCTCGTGTTGGCTTATTTCTTAGAATACTTTCTGTTACTTCATGAATATAATATTGTCTGTCACTTTTTTAATTCACCAAGTCTTTCGGGTTTCTAATACCATGACGGGAATGGATCCCATTCCTACGTCAAAGTATGATTAAAGTTCATGAAATTAGTACTGTTTCAATCTTTGATCTTAGCTAGAAGTGCTCTTTGCAGCACCCGCAATGTGCCTAGTAATGACTCCTTCTGCAATTCACATGGAGTTACACGTATCTGTAACATATCTAAGTCTGACTGTAAATTTGTAAATTTTTTTTTATAAGACCCATTGCTCCTACTACTACTGGAACTGTCTGGGTATCCTTCTTCCACATTGCCCTCACTTCTGCCTGCAAATCCTGGTATTTTACGACTTTGTCTCTCTGTACATAACACACTGTAGTCACTAGGTGTTGCAACTTCAATGATCAATGCAACTTTTGTCTTTTTTCATGGACTACTATACCTGGTTTTCTCGCATCTATCTTTTGAACTTTGGAAATGGATGATCCCATGTGATATAAATGTCATCATTTTCTATGATGCTTTGTGGTTTATGTTTACAGTGTTTTTCAGCTACTTCAGTATTATGTTTGCACAATCCCCAGTGCAACAGTCTTGACATATTATTATGCTTTTCAGCATACAGTCCTTCTGCAATTAGTATATTACAACCAACACCAAGGTGGTGTGACTGTTTCCAATTCGGTTTTACAAAACCTACATTTGTCTGTTTCTCCCACATGTTCAGTGGACCTTGTAAACAAACGTGTACGTAGCCCACTATCCTGGGCTGCCAATATTAACCTTTCATCGTTTGGTTTAAATTAACCTCTCCTTAACCATTCCTGCATTCATTCTTGATCAACATGAGGTTGTTCCAAGAGTTTCCTATACTTACAACTATATTTATGCATTTTCCATATTTCTTGCCTTCTCATCTGATCCTTCACCTTATAGTCTTTCTTTAGTTTTTTAGCACATTCAGTTGCCACCTGATTTTTATCTACGTCTGGTTTGATTTCCACTCCCGCTTGACGGCGATATCTAACATATCTATGTAAGACTGTAAATTCTGTACGGTTGTTATGCTCCTTAAGGATCTGCATCCGAAATACCACTCTCTCTATTTCTTCAACTTCCCCCTTGCTTCACTATTATGCCTTTCCACTTTGAATTATTACCCTCTGCTTGTGTTATGTATTTGAGCCTTAAATGTGTCGCTCTAAAATATTCCTTCAAATCAGGTAATCCTAAACCACCTTGTTCTATTGGGAGGATCAACTTATCCCAGATGACCCTTACTTTCTTCCCCTCCTAGATAAATTCCTTCAACTCTTTATTAATTATTGCCCACAACTTCTCCTCTGGTCAATAAAAATATGCCTGACCTGCATTTAAAATTTAAGGGACTAATAACAGTTTCACTGCTTGTGTCTTACTATCCATATCCATAAACATGAGCTTCTCAGTTTTTGTATTATTATTATTATATTTGACTATTTGTTTAGTCTCTTCCCAAATATCACTAGCTGCCATAACAGAATAATTTTTAATTCATACTCCTAAATACTTCATCTTATGTCACCATAAATATGGGAATTGCTGAACCAGTTCATGTTTTTGTACATAATACCATGTGACATTCATTCTGAGAATTACAAAATGGTTGTAATTAGAGTCCCAATTGAAATGTCTTGTAATACATGAGGAATTTTAACTGCTAACTGTGCGTCACCACAAGGTTTATTAAAAGTCAAAAGAATGACTGGAAGAATCTTATCTATTACTAAGGAACCTTGTTTACTCTTTGCTGCACATAACCCTATCCATTTAGAAACAAATTAACAAAGTTGTGTTACAGCACACAGAACACTAGCAGCCTTACAGTTTAAGGAACCTTGTTTAACTCTTTGCTGCACAGAACCCTATCCATTTAGAAACAAATTAACAAAGTTGTGTTACAGCACACAGAACACTAGCAGCCTCACAGTTTAAGGAACCTTGTTTAACTCTCTGCTGCACAGAACCCTATCCATTTAGAAACAAATTAACAAAGTTGTGTTACAGCACACAGAACACTAGCAGCCTTACAGTTTAAGGAACCTTGTTTAACTCTTTGCTGCACAGAACCCTATCCATTTAGAAACAAATTAACAAAGTTGTGTTACAGCACACAGAACACTAGCAGCCTTACAGTTTAAGGAACCTTGTTTAACTCTCTGCTGCACAGAACCCTATCCATTTAGAAACAAATTAACAAAGTTGTGTTACAGCACACAGAACACTAGCAGCCTTACAGTTTAAGGAACCTTGTTTAACTCTCTGCTGCACAGAACCCTATCCATTTAGAAACAAATTAACAAAGTTGTGTTACAGCACACAGAACACTAGCAGCCTCACAGTTTAAGGAACCTTGTTTAACTCTCTGCTGCACAGAACCCTATCCATTTAGAAACAAATTAACAAAGTTGTGTTACAGCACACAGAACACTAGCAGCCTCACAGTTTAAGGAACCTTGTTTACTCTTTGCTGCACAGAACCCTATCCATTTAGAAACAAATTAACAAAGTTGTGTTACAGAACACAGAACACTAGCAGCCTCACAGTTTAAGGAACCTTGTTTAACTCTCTGCTGCACAGAACCCTATCCATTTAGAAACAAATTAACAAAGTTGTGTTACAGCACACAGAACACTAGCAGCCTCACAGTTGGTAACTGTTCACCACTGCCCTTTTGACTGTTGTCTGGGTGGCACTGTCAGATTTGCCTTGTGTTTTAATGGTTGGGTTCATGCACAAGTACCTCACCATAACAAACTTGTCGTGGTGAGGTTCTTGCTTATAAGCTTCACTATTATAAATTTTTTTTCCTCATTTTGTCTATAAGCAGATCACTACATGCATTACTTCTTTATTTTTGAAGATTTATGAGGTCTCACTGTCAAAATGACATACAACCTTACACAATGCCCAGCATTTCGAAAACACTGAAGTACAGAGATCAACTACACCCAGTGCCTCTATACAACAAAAATTATGCTGAATAGATAAGCACCTGCAGCAAAATTAAATGAATTAAGCTAAGAAGAGGGAGGAGACAAACCTCAAGTGAATGTACCAAATTCTAATGAGAAGTACATGCACAAATTAACAAAAAGAGGAAATGTTATTTTTCTCTTGCATATTAACTACATAATGCCATTAAGCATAACTTTTTTTTAAGCAGAATCAAAGTACCCTGAGTAAAGTAAACAGCTCAGACATAGCCACATACTACCTTTTCAGCTAATGTGAAGCAAAGATCCCAGATCTGCCTGGTGGGAGAACCAAAGACTCGCTCACAATTCGGTATTTAACCTCTCCGGTATGCAGCTAGTAAGTATGTTATCAGCTCTGTTAAATCAGCAGCCAACCACACAAAATAACATTAAAACCTACAAAAGTAGCGTTTGCATCCAAAAGCTAATGGTAGCTTTAACATCAAAATGGATGTGGCTGAGCCTATTAAAGGCTTTCACAAGAAACATTTTTTTACATACTTAGCAAGATGTTTACAAATTTAAAAAAGAAAAATTACAATCATTTGTTAGTGAAGATGGTTGCCCGTTTTCTACTATTAGCATTTGCCAAAAAAAAAAAAAAAAAAAAAAAACCAAACAAAAATCACTTCTTGTAGCTTTATTGGTTAACGACATTATGTCCCCAAAACTGAAAACTTTTTAATAGCAATAACTCAAAGTACGAAGTAGTTAAATGTTCACGACATGCACAGAATATGTCAAAAACATCTGGCTATATTATGGAGACCACAGTTCAGTTAGCAATTTTGGCACCTTTTTGAAATGTCTAAAAAGGGTGGGAGTCAGTGGCCGCTGCCAACTCACCCATCCTGGGGAAGAGGAGGGAGGCAGCTTGGCTAATCACACAGGGCGAAATCTAGTGGAAGTATTAAGTGTTACCCAAAAGAGACTAAGCCAGCCACCTCTGTGTTTAGCAGCAGCAATCAGGGGGGAATCTGGCAAGTGACGGTGCACTTTCACTCAGGGAATTACAACAGCTTGCTTGGTATAGCTTATGAGAGGGAGGGGGTACTTCCAATACGAAGAAGGTCTGCCACCACCCCCAAACTAGCAAGTTTGTCCACTTTCAAGCACTCAACACTCACTGGAGGAAAGGAGAGAGGATTGGGACTCCCAGGGTTCTTGTGGCCCCAGAACTACTGGCACTATTGAATGTCTGTAATGGAAACCTCAGGCAAGCACCTGGGGAAGCAAAAAAAAAAAGTCAAACTTTGACGACGACCATCATGTCAGGCCGTACAAAATAATATAAGACTGATACCAAAGTGTGACTAGGTTCACAGTGGAACAACCAAATGAAACAAACTGTCCCAAAGAGGCTTAATTAAAAACCCAAATACAAACTAACACAATATTTGTTAGACTATAAAATAAAAATGACCAACTATAAAATACATAACACATGTTCCAAATACTTCTTCAGGTTCAGTCTGAAGACAAAAGCCTGTTAAACTTGACCACATTTTTTTTTAAGTTAAGGGTATCCAAAATATACACATTGCAGTTTATTGCTTGCATAACTATATGCGACATGAGGGCATTTGAAGATAACAGCTATGTTGCAAAAACCAAGATCAAAATAATACTGAATACTGTCAAGTGTTGAGGCTACATTCATTAAACACACATTTGCAACTTTAGCTGCTTTTTTTACCCCACATTTTCTATATGCTCATCTTGCATTACAATGTCTTGAATAAAATGATGGAAACCTTAATATTGTGTTCAGCTGAGTTCTTTTTGCTCATTTAAGCGAGTGGCCAAAAAGGCACATGTGGCCATAGCCGAGCAGCCTAGGAGTACCATATGATCGAGTGGCTTGTGCATGATCATGAAAATTACAAGTAAAAACTGAGGGGGATCATGCCTGGGAAAAATGGATGAGGGGTTCTTTAGCAGACCATATCATACCATGCCACACTGTGCTATGGTACCAGGCCATACAATCAAGATGGAATTGAGGAAACCCCTGCACATCAGGTCATGAGGTATGGTGCTACAGGATACAAAGAAGAAATCTAGAGACAAAATATTCTCCGCTGGATTTACCATAATTCCTTTTAATACTATACTCTGATGACATGGTTCTCTACCACACCAACTGCTCTCTCTAATACTACACATTGAAGTCATGGTTCTGTACCTCACCAACTATTCCCTCTAATACTATACACTGACGTCATGGTTCTGTACTGCAACGACTACTCCATCTAGTACTATACACTGATGACAAGGTTCTGTACTACGCCAACTGCTCTCTCTAATACTACAGTTGAAGTCATGGTTCTGTACCACTACAACTACTTCCTCTATTATATGTTGATGACATGGTTTGTACTGCATCAACAATCCCCTCTAATATTATACACTGATGACATGGTTCTGTATTGTAGCAAATACTCTCTCAAATACTATACGCTGACGACATGGTTCTGCACTGGACTAACTATTCCCTCTAATACCACATGTCATGGTTTTGTACTGCGCTAACTATCCTTCTAGTATTATACACTGATGACATGGTTCTGTATTGTACCAAATACTCTCTCGAATACTATACGCTGATGACATGGTTCTGCACCGGACTAACTATTCCCTCTAATACCACATGTCATAGTTTTGTACTGCACTAACTATCCTTCTACTATTATGCACTGATAACATAGTTCTGTATTGTACCAAATACTCTCTCGAATACTATACACTGATGGCTTGGTACTGTACTGGACTAACTATTCCCTTGAATACCACATGTCATGGTTTTGTACTACACTAACTATCCTTCTAGTATTATACACTGATAACATGGTTCTGTATTGTACCAAAAATTCTCTCAAACACTATACGCTGATGACATGGTTCTGTACCGGACTAACTATTCCCTCTAATACCACATGTCATGGTTTTGTACTGTGCTAACTATCCTTTTAGTATTATACAGTGATGACATGGTTCTGTATTGTACCAAATGCTCTCTCGAATACTATACACTGACGACATGGTTCTGCACCAGACTAACTATTCCCTCTAATACCACATGTCATGGTTTTGTATTGCACTAACTATCCTTCTAGTATTATGCACTGATGACGTGGTGCTGTATTATACCAAATACTCTCTCGAATACTATATGCTGATGACATGGTTCTGTACCAGACTAACTATTCCCTCTAATACAACATGTCATGGTTTTGTACTGCACTAACTATCCTAGTATTATGCACTGATAACATAGTTCTGTATTGTACCAAACACTCTCTCGAATACTATACGCTGACTGCATGGTTCTGTACCGGACTAACTATTCCCTCTCATATCACGTCATGGTTTTGTACTGCACTAACTATCCTTCTAGTATTATGCATTGATAACATGGTGCTATAACTACATGACAGTAGAGCGTGTTCTACAGCTGTGCATGGTAACTATGGGAGGGGTGTCAGATTCTGCAGAGTAAGTGAAGGGGAAGTGGTAGCAGGTTTTCCAGCGTTGTAGGGTAAGTACAGGGCAGAAACAACAGGATATGTGGGAGGGGGTATCAGTCTCTGCAGTTCTTAATGGTAAATATAAGGGAACTGTACTGACAGATAATGAGTAGTTGTGTCAGTTCCTGCTGTTCTAAAGGTTAAAGTACCAGGGAGAGTGTGAGGGGCCCTATAGTGCTGCAGAATAACTACTGGAGAGTGGTGATGGAGCCAAGACATCTGCAGGATAAGTACCGGAGAGAGGGTGGGAGGCCCTACAGTGCTGCAGAATAACTACTGGGGAGTGGTGATGGAGCCAAGACATCTGCAGAATAAGTACCAGAGAGAGGGTGGGAGGCCCTACGGTGCTGCAAAATAACTATGGGGTAGTGGTGATGGGGTGGTGATGGGGCCAAGACACCTATAGCATAAGTACGAGGGAGAGACACAAGTTGCAGCTCTGCAGAACAAGTACAGAGGTGGGTTGGCAGACTCAGCAGCTCTGCTGGCAGGTTCTGTACCTCTGCAGTGTAAGTACAGGGAAAAGGTGCTTTAAGACAAGAACGGGGAGGGGGCAGGTGCTACAGCTCTGCTCTGTGGAATAAGTATGGGCGATTAGTGAGACAGTCATGCTGGTCAGATTAAGAACAGGGTAAGGGCAGAAAACCTATAGTACTGCAGGACAAGTATGAGCGATACATGCCATGTCCAAAGAGGGAGTATTGTGGGATGCACCAAAAGACCAGCAGCTTTACTTTGGGGGGAATGACAAAGGATTTATTTCTTCCCAGCACGGAGCCCCCTGCCTTCAAAAGACGATCAGTCAGTATCATGAAGCAAGGGAGTTGACACAAGGGCACAGGGCACCACAAGTGTATGTTTATGTCATAAGGGTGAGTGAGTGATTCTGAATGGGAGGAAGGAGATGGGAAGAAAGGGCAAAAAAAGAGAGAGAGAGAGAGAGAGAGAGAACTAGTGCAAGGCAGATTTTTTTTTAGTTGCAGAACAGTGGCAGATCGGGTGTACATCAATGTCTAAAGTTTCCAATATTGTTACTGGAGGATTGAGCACTCTAAGTGTGGCAAATGTTACTGAGGATTTGTGGGGGGGGGGGTTGCTCTAACATGGGCATAAAGGACAAGGTGAGTCTATACTAGCAGTAAGATATTTTTAAAAATCTGGAATATTGATTTACTCACATTGCGAAGTTGTTACCCCTAGTATTAGTGTAAAGCAACGTGTTGTGGGGAAAAGGAGTTAGACAGCCAAAGAAGTGAGGAAGGGTTATTAGTTTGTTAATAAATAAGTGACCCCAGACATCAAGCTCACAAACACTCAGAAACGAGTCGGACTGCTAGGGCACAAGCAGCCCTACTAGCTGGAGTTATACATGTTCCCTGATGTCCTCACAGCGTTTTCCAACGCAGGTTACACAGCAACAAGCAGTGTGAAAAAATTCCCTCCGCACTCCATCCCAGTTATCATCAAGGAGTTGGTGCTGGCGCTTCCGCATGGACTTGTCACTCCTTCTGCCCCAAGACATAACCTGTACGCAATTAAATACATTACAAAACATCATGTCACTCTATATACAGGCAATTGTCTAGCTTTACAAAGAGGCAATTCAGCACACTACTGAGTTATACACCCGCACTAAGTGGAGGTATGTGGCAACAGTAACTTTTTTTAAAAATAAAGAACCTGGACTCTCACATTCTCCTAGAAAGGCCTCCTCCTGGATTTACTAATTTTCTCCATAAAACTAGACTTATTTAAAGGTACAGTCGACTATTAAATGACTGAACTACACTCATACCGGGAACTCTCGTCACTATCTCTAGGACGTTTAATATCCGAAAACCTTTTATTCTGGGAAATAAGTACTCATCTTTCTGACTTTATGATTTTTTAAAGACTTGTGCTATAATTTTTAATACCTAGAGGTCGACAGGTGAAAATTTTGTTAAGAGTAACACAATTACAGGTCTAGGACTCCAGCATTTATGACAAAGGAACAGAAATTAACAAAACAAGACAAGTGCTATATTTAGGTATCAAAACAGATGCGTGCATTAACCCAAATAGTTGACGTTTTGTGCTTTGAATCTACATTCATAACAAACCTCTCAACCTCTTACAGCAAGAAATCTGGACAAAGCTTAAAATAATGGGGGGGGGGGTCAAATGCCCCAAAACAGACACAGATTTTAAATACTGCTCTTATAAACTTAGAAAGTTATTAAATAACAGGTTCTGTGTTAGTACGCATTTTCTGAAGGATGTGGAGTCTGAAACATAAATTTATGTCTTTATTTAGTGGCTTCAATCCTCGATGATTTTCCCGAAAACCATAAATTTTATGAGGAATGAACCAAAAATATGATGCAAAAATCTGAACATAGTGTGAAAATCTGGACAATTGAGAGGTATGATTCAAAACTTTTACTACCTCCAGAACTCCTTCACTCCAGTTACTCAATCTTACCCTGCATAACATTCAGGGGAGCTACTTCTGTAGTTCCAGTTTATAGCAGAAAGTAGCAGATACTTTGAAATAAGAAACAGTGATAGTTCTAACAGTGCCGGGAGTTACACAAACATTCTCAGACGCACACAAGCCAGACATTTATTTTACTTGTTTACTTTTATGTTTGCATTTGTTAACCGGGTTAGTCCGACGGGGCTCAGAGAGCCCTTTTTCAACGGGGATCCATGGGGAAAAGCTCCAGGAAAGTAATTATTAAAAATAAGAAACTAACAATTCAAGTTGTAAGATACTAACAGTACAAAAACAGAGAAAGAGAAATATAAAACAGGAATATTTACAAGGCAAAAGTACAGTATTTTGAGACGTCCTATGGCATTACAGGGTGGGTCGACAGGCAGGAATTTAGTTATTTACATTTGGTGACTGTGAAACGTCGACCTGGGTAAGTGCTCATTTTCAGTGAAGTCCCAGTGAGAAAAGCTCTGCCAAGAACTGTAAGTATATTAACGTACATTCAGCACAGCTATTAATTAATCAAAGAACATATGCAAAAAATAATTACAGAACAATAATTGGAAATGGGCTAGAGAGAGATAACACATTGGAAACAAACATGATTCAAGTTAATTTTCTCACACAGGTACAGTTAGATATGAAGTAACCACAGGAATTCAAGAAAAACAAAACACGCAGAACACTAGAAGAAAAACACAAATTCTACCTAGTAAGTAATACTCAGTTAATGACGGTGAGACATTGTGTACCTCATTTACAAAACAGGTATTTGTAGACATGGTTAAAAACTTTATAACCAATAAATGCTTTCTAACAGGAAATGTTACGTGAATCATTTTGTTCCACCCCCCTTTTCATATCTCTAATACATTATCCTACGTTATTCTCTTCGACTTACTTTTCTCGACCTAGTATCCCCTTTCTAGTCCCTTCTCCTCTCTCATCTTCTCCCACTCCCCCATCCCTCCAAATCCCCCCATTACTGGTAATTGTGTACATGCAGTACTAATTACATTTTATATATATTTATTTATTCCCAACTCTTCTGTATTCTCTTAGCACATGTTGCATGCTCTATTTTTAACTCTTTACATACACACACTTATTTTGTAACTCGCTTCTGCTGTTTAACTTTGTTTTCCTCTGTTGTACCACTGAATTGCATATTATTCTTTTTTTTTGGGAAGAGCCTGAAAATTAGTCCATCGTGATCAGTGCCTGACCCGGCTGATAAATGGAAATAAAATAAAGAAAATAAAATAAAGAATTGTGACATATTAAAAATGTTGGCTCTTTGACCGATTTGATGTATAATTAATGTATTACTCCAAGTCTAATCTACAATTAAGGAACACGTTACAATTCAGAAGATTTCACAACACCTAACAAGCATAAAGTTCTACTTTACCACTATTTTTTCCACTAATTCAGTAAATACTGCTTTCATCTACCACATACCTTACCAGTACATTTTTGCAGTAGCTAATAAAAATGCACTGTTTTGACCTGCTTCTTGAATATGAATTTTTCTGACCGTTTAAAAAAACATCAACTAAACTATGTTGTACTCAACATTTTTAATTTTTGCATTTTTTTGTGAAATGAACAAATGTTTTACATTATGCACAATTAAAAACAATCTGTTACCATTCATATTATATAAACAGTTATGAAATGAGCAAAAAATTTTAAGTAACAGGCAGAACCTGAATTAATTGGAGCATAACTACAAATCTGTACTTTGGTACCCTGCGCCAACTCCAAAAAAAACACCTTAAGTGTTATTTTTTACAGTAGGTGCAACCCAGTAATAAGTTCAAGGTCAGAATCATCTACACAATATAGGGGTCGTCAACTACATGTCACCATATCAGCTTACCCAATAGTGTGTTTCTGGTTACACAAACATAAAAACAGGCACAAAACAAACATGCATTCTGCATATCTGTCTCTCTAGACATTTCAAAGCACAGCTGTACAGATTCCCAGGAGACAACCATAAAGCTATACAGGCGACACTGCTAATAGTAACACACCAGTTTCTAAACTGTACGTCAAGTAATAATGCATGTGTGTTTCATGTGCCTACTTCATGTACCTACACTTAGCTGTCACAAACCTCTTATTTTTTGTCATTGAATTGCGAAACAAGGCACAGAGCAAGCTTCCAGTTCTATCAATAGAGGTAATATTACAAAAATCAGCACTTAATATAACACAAACTCCAAAAATTCAACTGTTCCCTGAGAGGGATCTCACTGGCTGAAATCTGGGTACGTACCCCTACAGAAAGAAAACCAGGTTACTAGAACAGGGACTCACCTGAAAACAGCCATCACTTATAGCAGCACAACCAGAGGCAGCAGAAGGCAGACAACATACAACATGGGCTGAAATAACATAGTTTCCATGGTACAGTGAAAAGTCCTGAATTTTTATTTAGGGGGACAGTCTATATTGCACTTAACTAAACATGCCTAACTTTCATGTAATTTCCCCTCTCACTCCCACATGTGGATTTTGCCGCAGTGAGACCCTCCTTAGCAACAAGTTACACCCCTAAGGTTGTTGCATCTGCAAACCAGCTGGGATTATGTAAAAGTACAGAGAAAATTAGAGAGTGAGAGAATAAACATGCCAAAAGACGTGCACCACTGAAACAGTACTTCATTTCAACTTTTTTTTTTTTTTTTAAGTAATAGTCTTTTATTAAAAACTGAAGAAAATGCATTGCTTTTAAGTCAGCTCTTTGAGGCATGTTTCTAGTTTTATTTTATCAATTACAAAGATAGAATAACACATCTCAATGTAATTCATTCAAAACATTCTGTGTCTGTGTCTTTCGGCTTTTCCCGGTTAGGGGTTGCCACAGCGAAACTCCGGTCCGCTAATGATTGGCAGTAGAGTTTTACGTGCTGGCTTGCCGGGCCTAACGCACAACCTTCAACGAAGGAACGCCCATTCACGCATGTCACCACATAGAAGACGCTCTAACTGAGAATCGAACGGGCAACATCTAACTGTGAGGTGACAATGCTACCGCAGCACCACCACCTTGAAATATAAATGGCTACCACTTTATACTAAAAAAAAAAAAAAAAGTCACTTTGAAATATTACCCTCAGATAAGGGCATGATCTCAATTTTCTAAGGATGTAGGTCAGGAGACACTTTTTAATGTATTTATTTACTTACTTTTAATACTAATCAGGGCAAGGAGACCTTGAGGATAAATATTGCTTCAGTACTGTAGATGCCACAGGTAGAAGAGGGGATAAAGTGTCTGCTACAGGGGCAGGTCTTCCAGATCAGTACCAAACTGAAACAACTTGTAACTGGATAGCATGACTCATAACTGGTGGGCAGACACTGATCCCCCAATTCTGAGCCATCACTCTAGTAGTACGCCACAAACTATGGCCACTAGGGTGCGGAAATAGGAAGGAATCAGACAGTAAAGATGAATTACACTTCATGCTTCTGTTCTGTGACATAAAGTGATGTAAACTGAACTAAGTAAATAAAATGTCCAGCAGGGATTTTACTGTTCTGAGCTGATGTGCAATGAAGCTCAGTGCTGGAAACTTTAATTTCTTATTTACTTAAACTTCATTCTGCCAGGAGTAAACACTCCAGCTTCTGGTGACCAGAGGGTGCAGAGTTAGTCATCCATGTCTTCATTTCCTCTTTCCTTTGCTAATTATGAAAATGATCTACATCGGCTCAAGTGTGATTAAGACTTGACTGACGTGTTTGCATATTGATGTATATTTATACCACTTCTCTGTTTCTGCTGTGTTTTCACTGATTATAAAAAATGACCTACAACAGTTTAAGTCTAAACTGGATTTATTTAACTGATGTGTATCTGTTTGCGTCTACAGATGTAGGCTTGTAATGTGAATGACTAGGATGGCTAGGGGTAATAATATATTTACACATAGCTTTCCACCTTCTATTTTTTATTATAAAGCTGAAGCTGGTTTAACGTGGCATAAAGTGAGTAAACTCAGCCTTATCCTCAGTTCCCAGCATCTCACTACTGTTCTATAATATTCTTCTTACAAAAATCATTGCTTTTTACATAATTTCATGTTACAAAGTTGGAAGAACATCTGTGGTCTCTGAATTAGTTGGTATTGCAGTTCATCCCTACTAATCAATCCTTCTTGTATCCTTGTAATTTTTTCCTTTTTTTGTACCAAGTACATATGAACCCATATGAACACTGAGAATGTACCACTGTGTTACATTCCTGCCATCCCCTTCTCGAAGTAATGTTTTCTCAAGTCTAAACGCTAATGTTCCCCTACCTGCTATCACCCAGGTTCCATTCCATCCCCTCTGGCTTCCTCTTCAGCTCCACCCCTCAGTTTGTAGCTAAACAATGTGGCGTTTCCAGATTACACCCTTCCTCTCTATTCTCACACCCTAGAGATGGTGCTTCTTAGTGGCAATGCCTACCACACCACTGGAAATGCACTGCTGGAAGCATCACTCAGTCACACGACCACTGGAAATGCACTGCTACTGCTGGAAGCATCACTGAGCCACAACACCACTGGAAATGCACTGCTGGAAGCATCACTCAGCCACACCACTGGAAATGCACTGCTGGAAGCATCACTCAGTCACACGACCACTGGAAATGCACTGCTACTGCTGGAAGCATCACTGAGCCACAACACCACTGGAAATGCACTGCTGGAAGCATCACTCAGCCACACCACTGGAAATGCACTGCCGCAAGCATCACTGAGCCACAACACCTCTGGAAATGCACAGCTGGAAGCATCACTCAGTCACAACACCACTGGAAATGCACTGCTGGAAGCATCACTCAGCCACACCACTGGAAATGCACTGCCGGAAGCATCACTCAGCCACAACACCTCTGGAAATGCACTGCTGGAAGCATCACTCAGCCACACCACTGGAAATGAACTGCCGGAAGCATCACTCAGCCACAACATCACTGGAAATGCACTGCTGGAAGCATCATTCAGCTACAACACCACTGGAAATGCATTGCTGGAAGCATCACTCAGCCACATCACTGGAAATGCACTGCTGGAAGCATCACTCAGCCACACCACCACTGGAAATACACTGGTGGGAGCATCACTCAGCCACAACACCACTGGAAATGCACTGCTGGAAGCATCACTGAACCACAAGGGTGGTTTTGTGGGAACTGTTAATGACTGCTGCTGTTTAATGCATCTGTATGCATCTGTGAATAAATACATTGAAATATATAATGCACACAGAGATGCATACATGCATTCCACACTGATGATCAGTAACTGAGTAAGCCAATTTGATATCATGCTTAGACTCAAAGCAAGACACCTGACCAGTTAGTGCTCCCATTTTGAGTCTGAAAAAGGTCCATCTGGCTCAGGGGCTTTTACCTTGGTTAACAAACACAAATAAAGAAACAGATAGATAAATAAATGCAAACCAAAGCAGGTGAAGGCAGGTTACAGGTATCCATCACCAGGCAGCACCTGCACAGGAAGACAACTCCTCATTCCTCAAGTACAGGTGAGTAACTGGATATACCTGGCCAGTGCAGGGTAGAGCAGACACGGGAAACAGAGACAGATCCTCTCCAAGTGCAATTGGGGAATAGGATATACCTGCCCACTACAGGGCAGCGCTCACACAGACAACAGACAAACAAGAAGGATACCACTTAGACAAGACAGATGTCTCTCCCAACATACTGCCCAGCAGCTTTCAAAAAAGACAAGAAACTCAGACCCCTCCAACTGGAGGACAGCACTCATGTAGTCAAACATGGATCTCCCCCATGTGCAGGTAGAAGACAGGACACATCTATCCACTGCATGGCAGCACCCATACAAATGAGTCAGACTCTCACCATAGTAAGTTTAATGCACCCAAACATGGATCTCCCCCACGTGCAGGTAGAAGACAGGATACGTCTATCCACTGCATAGTAGCACCCATGCAAATGAGTCAGGCTCCCACCACAGATAAGTTTAATGCATTCAAACATGGATCTTCCCCATATGCAGGTAAAAGACAGGATATGTCTATCCACTGCATGGTTGCACCCATACAAATGAGTCAGGCTCCCACCACAGATAAGTTTAATGCACCCAAACATGGATCCCCCCCATGTGCAGGTAGAAGACAGGATACGTCTATCCACTGCATGGTTGCACCCATACAAATGAGGCAGGCTCCCACCCTAGGTAAGTTTAATGCACTCAAACATGGATTCCCCCATGTGCAGGTAGAAGACAGGATACGTCTATCCACTGCATGGTAGCACCCATACAAATGAGTCAGGCTCCCACCATAGGTAAGTTTAATGCACCCAAACATGGATCCCCCCATGTGCAGGTAGAAGACAGGATATGTCTATCCACTGCATGGTTGCACCCATACAAATGAGGCAGGCTCCCACCCTAGGTAAGTTTAATGCACCCAAACATGGATCCCCCCATGTGCAGGTAGAAGACAGGATATGTCTATCCACTGCATGGTTGCACCCATACAAATGAGGCAGGCTCCCACCATAGGTAAGTTTAATGCACCCAAACATGGATCCCCCCCATGTGCAGGTAGAAGACAGGATACGTCTATCCACTGCATGGTAGCACCCATACAAATGAGACAGGCTCCCACCCTAGGTAAGTTTAATGTAGCCAAACATCCATTTGGAAAAAACGAGGATACTCAGACAGAACAGCAGAACATATAAACCACCACACAGATCACAACCAAATTAAACCCTGCTGCTGTAAAGTAACAGTAATACACCACTAAATGCACATGGTACACAAACTGCACAGTCATACATACTGTATTCACGTGTTAATCAAGCTAAGCTAATTAAAAGGCTTAATATGATGTACCCACCTGTAATGTTGACAAGGTTTAATCTTTGGATAGTAGCAGTCATGGATACTACCAACCAACAAACACCAGCATCAAGCAGTTCAATCCCACCTCATGTAGAGCATCCAGTAACCATCTGCTGATCAACAATGACAACAGCATCGCTACTCCAGGGCAGGACGAAAGCAGACACTAGCAATGCGACCATAATCTGCTAGCACAGTGGCATACAGGGATAGCACAGTGGCATACAGGGATAAAACCCTAACTATAACCCAAAAGACCAGAGATCGATTTACAGCTCAGGTGTCTGATGGTGCTGGTACGAGGGATGACTATGCCCATCCCTTGCTAGAGTTCTGATGGATGCCATGCCATAACTCAGAGAGATCATACCACACTGAATGGGCAGTCAGGTAGACACAGCAATCACGAGAAACCAAAATCTAACACAAGGATACACAAACCAGTAATAAAATCCACCTTGTTGCAGTAAGAACCACCACAACCATGGATCTACACCAGTAGCAAACAAAAAAGTTTAACAAAAGTTAAGCGCTACCATTCCTACTTTGAAGGAAATTCATCAAAACAGTAAAAACTTACTTTCTGTTCATTTTTTAAAATCTGTGCACAAAATCACATGCATTGTTACAGACAATCACAGCCGTTTCCTAATGGTGTGGATCCATGGCTCTGGGTCTTCTTAAGACACATCAATCATGACAACCCCTATGGGCTTGGGACGGCAGGACACAGGCTCTAGCTACTTCTCATTGTCTGCCTAGCCTGACAGAGTTGCTGTCAGTATACTGGGGGAAGGCATTACGGCTAGGAACAAATCCCAGTCCAATTCAGGATAATGGCACTACTAGTAGCTTGCCCTCTTGACTCCAGGTAATGTAAACACACTGACTATGAAATGCCACATGGTTACAATACCTGCTGTGATCTTCTGTCTATAGTTCTCTTCACCAGAAAATAAATAACCTGAAGTTTAAGGGTGAAACAGCCACGTTACAACCCAAATGGTAACAAGTAACTGAACCATGACTATCACTAATACAGTAAGGGTGAACTGGGATTAGCCCTTAGCTTTGGAAGCAGGGAAAAGGGAAGTTCTATATAGATACCCTTGTATCCAAAACAGAAAGCTGGTCATCTGAGCACCCAGAAGAAAAGATTTACCTCCTAACTTCCAGATATAGTCTGAGAATATTTGGTAATAAACTGCTTCTTGAAAAATTGGAAAAAAACTATTAATAAAGATTTGTAAATAGAAATAATTGCAAGCCTTAGAAGTCAACTTGTGGTTTTCTTCCCTGATACCCTCAGTAAGAGTGGGACATGCCAACCTCACACAGGCAAATTAAAAGGGATAAAAAGGACAAAATGGTGAGATGCTAGTACACACTACACAAACACTGCAGGTAAAGGCAACATTGTGTCTCACTGGCAAGATCTGTGTGCTTAATAATTCCAGGGTACGGGGTTCAATCCTGACTCTTGAATTAATTTTGCATGTTCACCTAGTGTCTGCATGGGAATCTCTGAAAATTCCAACTTCTTCCCAAAAACATGGATGCAGATATAATGCATGCATGTGCTTGTGTGTGCACATACTTTTGATATCCACCCTGACTCTTGCAGCACAAATCTGCTCACTTAACTGCTTAACAAATGATAAAAAATGAATACAATCAATAACATGACTGCTAGGAAAATATCAGCTCTTTACATGAGCCAGTGTGTATGCTTGGGGGTGGGGGTGGAGTTCAGAACTGCAAAGCTTCCTCATATTTTTTAAAATTCTTTCTTATTCCAGTTTCCTCTATTTCCTGCTTACTCTAATGAGTTTCATAACTTAACAGTCTCTCATTCCCTACCACCCTTTTAGCAAAAGATATCTTTCACACTACTACCCTTCCCCTACTGAATCAAAATTCTCTTCCATAACTTCTGCCAATGTATTGAAAATATCTAGAGTTTTGTCCATCAGATCAACAGCAAATAAATGCCATTAGAACCAAAGTGCATTACAGGAACCTGTATGTATGCATGTGTGACTCCATAACCATGAAGTGAAATTCCATTTGAGGCATGGTTTTATTTCTCTGCTTTATGCTTCTCCAGATCACACATGACAAGCCTGCTTATACACTTCACACTAATGCATTATAAACATTTAGCATGTGGAATTTAGCCATTACATTCACAGGAAGTGCGAGTAAACTTTGTGGAAGTGCAAGTGACCACAAGTCTTCAGTGGAGAGCATAGAGACTAAGAAGAGCAGCACAACTGCAGCAAAACCTTTCCCAATCTGACCATCATTCATAGTATGCCTTCTGACCATCATTCATAGTATGCCTTCTGACCATCATTCATAGTATGCCTTCAAGCACAGACAGCACATTTATAGTCTTATTACCAGAAGAATCGAATACTCCCCCCCCCCCCACATCCTATGTACCTGTCCAACATGCACAGGGCTCTGACGTCCCAGCTAAGGGAATTACTGGTACTGCCATCAGTACAGATTACATCGCTCTATCTGCTTCATCATGTACCTGGCACACCTGAGCCCACAACTCCTGTCAGCTAATTAGATTTATTCTCCTGCAGACAAGGTATACCTCCTTCAGCCATTTTGTAAACAAGCTGTCAGCACACGATTCTCAGGTTCTACATATCTTCACCTTAGACGTACTGTTCCACTGTACCTGTTCACACATAATCCTGTACTACCTTTTCTGTAATCTCCCTTTCAACCTTAAACCTCAGTACTCGTGGCGTGGCATTGTATGCATGGCTGGGGCTTTGATAGAGTAACCATGTCAAAATGTTAAGCTTTTCTGTAATCTTCATATGGTCTTCTATAAGCCACACTACCTTGGGTTATGCTTTCAAAAAGGCACTTCTGTCTGATGTACCTATCATTAAGTAAAAGCTCTTCAAAGCATAAAAGTAATATAGACTGTCCCTCCATGCGCATTTCTTCCTTAACTTCCCCACCTTGTCCTTTTATAATTTCTCTTTGCAGTGCATGTCAGACTGAGCTGTTTTTACTAAGAAAGAACTTCATGCACAGGTTTGGAAAGGAATACTCTGAACATGGAATCTATTGATAATGCAGGACAACCACCAACCACCCAATAAATTACCTTTTTTCTTCTATCCCTTCTGGATCACCTCCCATCTGCAGAGCTGGGAATCTTCATGATATATGTATGTATGTATAGCACACTGTTTTATCACTGATGGCTGACACGTGATCTCGTACATCGCCAGCCCGTAGCAGTGGGGTTTCTGTGGCAGCCAGTACCTAGTTAGAGATTCTCTCAATACAACAGCGCATCAGAGAAGGCTCCATACATGAACCTACACACACTATCAGTCAGTATAAACATGTATCCCACCCTCCACCAGAAGGGTGGCAACTAGGCAGAAAGTTCAATCACCACCACGAAAGAAGGCAGTCGAACTCCAAATGCTTCAGCTTTTCAGCCCTCATGCATGAGTGCTACTTGTGTTAAGTGTATACACGTGTCCTTGTGCATATAGTCAAGTGTCTCCAAAGTATGGCACAACAAGACAGGCACTACACTATTACTTCTAGAGGCCACTACACTATTACTTCTAGAGGTCACTACACTATTACTTCTAGAGGTCACTGCTACAGAAGAAAAAGGAAAAATATACAGTCAAAAGAGACAAGTTTCATAATTATGGAACTACTACAATTTTTATTTGTATTTGTGATCAACATAGGTGGGTCTGGTCCCCGGACATTTTTCAGGTAGTACTCGGGCACAAAGGCACAAGTACAGCGTTCACATTTAGCTCAGGTTGCTATAGGGAGGAAACATTTTCCTGATATTACTACTATTTTTCTAATAGTAGGCATTAGAACGCATTACTGTTGCAGTAGTACTGACTGCTGGGATTTCTGATGCAGAAGATCTGATATCCAGATCAACTTCCAGAGCTTAACACAATCCCCCCTCTTCCCAGCCATACAGATGCTCACATCCCTGAGACATTAGCGCATTCCCCATGTAAAGCAGACATCCACCTGTGCCATCCTGTTGGTTTGTGCCTCTTCTCCAGTAAGAAAGGACTCTACTGGTCAATGGGCACAGGTGGGACCCTCCACAACATGCCCCTGAGTGCAACATTAAAGGAAAGGTCAAAAAGACCCTGGAAACTTGATTCCTCCCGGGTCCATCTAGACCCAAGGAGGCCTCATGCCCTGGGAAATGGGTGGATACATAAGTCTTGTAAAGAAAAGGAGAAAGTGTTAAAAATGTAGCCCACCCCAGCCCCATGATGCTGAGGGGGGAAGGTGGAAGAAGAAATCTGTAGAACAGCAATGATCCACTTGAACACCTACTGTTATGGCTACTTCCTTATACAACTGTACTATGTTCATTGCATAGATCACTTTACAGTAGTACTGACTGCTGGGACAATGCGTAGAGCTCAGAAGGCAGGACAGATGGAAACATTCATTGTATTAGGTTACAAGAGGTCATGCAAGATGGTCATGGCAAGCCCATTTCTACAGTTCTAAAGGTCATGTCCAGCTTGTAATCTTTCAATATGGTGTGGACAGGGGACCAGGTTGCAGCCTCTAGGACAGACTTGGGTGCTAAACCCTCTAAGGAAGAGTAAGTGGTTGCTGTTACCCTCATACTGCAAGACTTTGGTCTATGTTAAATCAGCGAACGCTTAAAATAGCAAATGCTGATTTATCGACCCTTTAAGAGCGAAAGCTGACAATCTCGAAGACACGCAACAGCAATTTTTTTCCCAGGGGAAAAAATTGCTGTTCCACAAAAAAAAAAGTTCAAAACACAAAATAATGTGGGGGGGGGGTCCACACACCACACCCCCCGACTTAAATATACCAACTCCGAGATCACACCATAGTGGAGGAAATGGCAAAGTCCCAAAACCAGCCAAGCAATTTTTTTCCATGGGAAAAAAAATAGCTGTTCCATGTCTTCAGGATTGTAGGCTTTTGCTCTTAAAGGGTCGATAAATCAGCATTCGCTATTTTAAGCATTTGCTGATTTAATATAGACCTCAAGATTTAATATGTCCTTCTAGCTTCTTCTCTGGAGTCAAGCAGAAGAAAGAAATACAAAGTGTCAACCATTTAACAACTGTTTCAAAATCGGCCTCCTTCCCTTTTATAGTTGTAAAAGATACATAACATTGTTCTGAAGTTGCAGCATTTCTGTTCTGGTTAGATAATATCTCGGTCATCATGCGCATCCAATGAATGCAAAATTCTCTCCCTCTTGGTCCATGGATTAGGAAAAAAGTACTGGCAGCTGTACCGCCTGGTTTAAAGCAATTTCAGGTATCACTTTAGGAATAAGAAAGGATTCCACCTCCAGCTGACTGGTTTATGAAATAACTAGCTCCTTACAAGAGTACTTGTGATATCTGAATTATCCTGCCTGATGCGATATCAAGCAGAAGGGCTGTGCTCCTTGTGAGAAACTATAGAGGTAAAGTTACCGCTGGCTTAAAAGGTGCTTGTGTGAGTTTTAGCAACACAGAACTTAAGTCCCATGGAGCAGCAATCCCTTTTCTATACTGTCTTGAATGCAATATCCCTTATGGAACTTTCTGACAGGTTTTTATTACACTAAAACGGGGGTTCACAGGTACACAGGACGAGACCTGTAAAATGTGCCTTCACTGATGCATAATCCAGCCCTGTTCCAAACAGGACAGACAGACACTGTAAAATAATTGAGATTGAAGCTGAAAATGAATTTTTTAATTCCTCCTTTGGCACCAGAGGGAGAACCTCTTCAATTTAGTTAGGCATGCTACAATCTTTGCATATCATGCAAAAAAAAAAATGAACCAGAATGAACCAATCATGTGGGGAAGTCTGGGAAGAGACAGAGTGCAAAGTTCTGAGGTAGGAGCAATTGCAGAAAACTTGAATGAATGCGTGCCCTATGTCTGGACAACTGTGCCCTCTTAACATGGAAAGATACCTTAGTTGTGTGTGTGTCTTCATACAGGTACCCTGACCTCTAACATGGAAAGATACCTTAGTTGTGTGTGTCTTCATACAGGTACCCTGACCTCTACTTTCTGGACTAAAAATGTTTTTACAAGCAAAGACCAAATAAATAAAAAGGGTGATGGAGACAGATGCCTGTAGAGGAACATCTGGAATGCCTTCCTGTAGAAGGCCTTCAGTACTGGTGGGCATGCCAAGGTCCAAAGACATGGTAGCCCCCATACGGTCAAAGCCAGAATTCTCTAATGATGCAAATACCTGGAAAATATTGCAAAAACAACTGTCTAGACCTGGAAATTATGAGCTGTAGAAGGACCCCGGGGTCTGATGAAGCACTCCTCGTTTCCCTTTTGCTGTTCTTTCAGGTACATCGGAATGTCCAAAACAGGTGAAGAAATGTTGGACAACATAGTGGCGGTATGGATAAAGCCTTGGTCATCTTCCTTTCCAGATAGATCTGAAGTAAGCATTACTTTCTCCTTATCTTGCTACTAAAGCCCTGTAACACACTATGCTTATGGATGTTGTGCTCAGGTTACAGACAAACACTGGGTATGGAAGTCTTTCCCTGGTATCTAGTTACTACATGCACTTTTACAAGTTTTTCCTGGAGCAGAGACACCCTAATACCATCAAGGTTGCCCAACCCCAGAAATACAGTAAGTATATACTGAAAAAAGACACAAAGAAAGTACACTCCAGTGAGGTACTTACCTGATAGTTTTCTCACCGGACACAGACTGAAACATCACAGTATCAACACTA
This sequence comes from Protopterus annectens, assembly GCF_019279795.1. NCBI lineage: Eukaryota > Metazoa > Chordata > Ceratodontiformes > Protopteridae > Protopterus > Protopterus annectens. The sequence continues at coordinate 355,743,380 of NC_056744.1, forward strand.
CTAATATGAGTCATCTTACTACTCATACTGTGGCAAGAACGTACAGCTATCTTAGGAATTTATCATCGATGGAGATGTCTGTGTATGTTCACTGCTGCAGTAGTGATAAAAAAGGGATTCCTGCTGCAGAATACCTGACATCTGGCCCTAATTCCACAGCTTCTAGACTGGAGAGGCACTCTGCCAACTAAAGTCAACATCACTGTGGTATAAGAAGGATATCCACTTGTACAGACCTCTTCGGTTCTTTCTTGCCACAAAACAAGAGAATTCAAGGTGAATTGCTAAATGTGTCATCAGTCTGTCAGTTCAACCTGGCTTCCAGAGCACAAATAACTACCACTTTGAGAAAAAGATCTTGTCTTTAAAAGCCCCCCCCTTTCAATCTCTGCAGGACCAAGCCCAATGCCCCCCTCAACCAGCACCCAATCAGCCCATTCACTTGGGGCGGTGGAGCATTCCTAGGCTGGGCAAGAGCTCTACAGCTCATTTGATTCTGCTCAGAAATTCCAAATGGCCCTCCTTTCTCCAATGAGAGTCGGGTGGTACGAAGTGGGCCAACTTGACGGTCCTGCAAGGCAGCCTAGCTTCTTCCCCTAACAGCATTCCTTGGCAGCGCTTTTGACCTCTGCTATTGAAATCACTCAAGAGGAAGCATGACCTGAACCCCCCTTCCCTTTCAATTGGAAATGCACTCAGACACTGCAAACGTCGTAGGCACAGACTCCACTGGGTGCAACACCTAGTGTTCCTGCTAGGTATCACTGTGTAGTAAGTCAGATATGCCTCCTTCCCAAAAGGATGGATGAGCCAGTAGCAGCCGCTCACTGCCATCCTGCCCAACAACCTCCTACAAGCATCAGAGCCGCTGACTGAAGCATGGTCACTAGCACTGAAGTCAGGGTTCTATCTCTTTACTCCCTGGAGCTACCACTTGTTTAAAGCCTAATGTGATTTCGATCTTCAGGGACTATCTATGTCAGAATACAAAGTCAGTACTCCTATTACTTGCAAGAAGCAAATCCATCACCAAGACTAGCGTAATCGACATTGTCTCTTGTCACCACTGTGGTGGGTTCAGTCCGAAGACCATCAGGTGGGGAACCAAGTGACTGTGCAGTGAGATGGTTGGCTATGAAGTAGCAGACCTTAACCAAGGAATTTATTTTGTGTTACAATTTCTTCTGAGTGGTCTTTTAATGAAATGTTGAAGTTTAGGGAGAGGCCAGCACATTAACAGTGACTGTTCCCAAATCCATAAGTGACATTTTTGTCAGAAAGATGATCTGGACAACACTTCTGATGCATCTGGACTTCTGGACTTACAATAAAATGATAGTTTAAAATGATAATTTAAATGGCTAAAGGACAATAATGCCTATCAAGTGCTCATCAATATTTCTGTCATTAAAATTCTTTAACTTCAAACTGCTTTTTTTATCCTTTTGTTGACTAGATTAGTCCCACTAGGCTAGTAGCCTATTTTCAGGGGACACCCGAGGTGGTATTTATACTATTAGGGGATATTTTATCAAGGCATCAGGGAGCTCCCCCTACTCTCATCAACAAGTGCCATGGGATCTTTTACATCCACCTGAGCTACCACCAGCTGAAGTAGATGGGGTGCCAGTCTCATCCAAACGATGACACTCTCATGAGTGTAGCACTCCCATTTTGCTGCACTACAGTGAGAGTAATTGATCTACCTGGTATGGGACTAGAACCTACAGCCTTCTGCATCAAAGGCAAGTGTGATACTTGTTGCTCCACTGGCACTGTTTTTTAAGTGTTGGAATTGCATTACCTTTTCAGACATCAGTTTTTGAATGACCATGTCTCCATCGTATATGGTTAGGTGGCCGAAAGGTGTGGTATGAATTATAGTATGTTAATGCAGGGGTGCTCTCTGGAGCTTTGAACCAGGTCTCTGTCACTGCACAGATGTCGATGTTCTCCATTTTAAGGAGTGTCTCGAGTGAGTGCATTTTGAGGTTTAGACTTCTAGCATTGAGTAGCATTACCCTCAGACTTTGCTTGCTTGTACCTGTTACAGTGCTGAATTTGTCATTTGAACCTTGCTTAAAAAAGGCACTATAGAGGTGGCAAGAGTCTTAGCCAGTATCCGGAATCCCAAGGGCGAAAGGTGCAGGCCATCTCTGGCAAAGCATCGTGGTCTGTCGATCATGTCATCCCAGGCAGACAAATACTGGATCCCCTTAGAATGACACCAGAAGCTTAGCCAATTGTTGAAGTCAATCATTTTGTCCTTCTACTGTGGTATCATTCTGGGTGATGACAGGATGCTAGTCAGGGCTAGGGTCATACCTGCCTGGGCTACAAGATCAGAGAGCTCCTCCATGTCTCTTTTCATGTACTCCAGGGAGGTACGTCTCAGGTCATTCACACCAACATGGACAATGACAGTGTCATATTTGCACTTGTTGTGGACTGACCTGAGTGCGTGCGTTATGTGGCCTGGTGAGTGGAACATCAGTGTGCCTGACTATAGAGTCACCTATGACTAGAGTGTTGGGTACGTTACATCTTATGGGCTGTGGTTGAGTGGCACACTGAGTTTGTGGGCTATGTGTCATTTGGGTTGTGTTGGGGGGGGGTGGGGTTTGCTTGAATTTCTGCTTTGGAGGTCCCTGATGCTTGGGCAGGTTTTTATTGAGAGCCTCCGCGAATGTAGGTGTGTGTTTTGTGTTTCTATGTGTGTGTTTTGGTGGTGTAGGTTTTGAGGGACTATATGATGAGTGTGGTGTGGTGCAAGTGTTTACCCTCTCATCTTGACTGTCTAGTCCAGTCTTGGGTGAAGACAGCTTTGCTTCCAGTTTGGCTATACAAGTGCATCTCTCACAGGTGGTAGTGTTGGGTGGTAGGAGGAGAGGGTTGTCTGTGTACATGAGGCAATTGCTGCATTGCCCCAAGATGCCCAGATTCATCAGGTAGACAGGAGAAATCACTGGGAGCTGACCCTTAGACATGCCTGGATAGGTGCTTATTAAGTACTAAAAACTGCTTTCCTCTAGACAAGTGAGGAAAGTTGAGTGCTGTAGCAATCTGCAGCTTATTTAGTGCTTACAATGAGTTCTGAACAAGTGCTGAGGTCAAAGAAACAGATTTGAGTGCTGAAACTAGAAAACTAGCTAGTTCTAAGAAACAAAATTAAGCTAGAAGGCTTTCCTCCAACACAGAGAAGCTTGGGGGCTCAGAAGCCTACAAACAGTCTAGACGACTTACAGGAAAGGCAGGAAACAAGCTTAAACATTTTTTTTTCTCACCTGAACGGCCACGTGAATTTTTTTCACTAGGAAAAAATCGATCATGTGGCCGTTCGCTATTTACAGGTTTCACGTATTATGTGTCAACTTTTATGTAGTCACACATATGCGTTCTCGTTGTTCTGATATAGACCCTTTAAATACTGCTCTTATAAACTTAGAAAGTTGCTAAAATAACAGGAATTGCATCAGCATGCATTTCCTGACGGATATGAAATCTGAAACTCAAATGTCTAATTATTTAGGTCATTACTTAGTACTTCAGTCCTTGGAGATTTTCCTGAAAACCACAAATTTTATGAGGAACAGACTAAAAATATGAAGCAAAAATCTGGACAGTTGAGAGGAATGCCTCCTTTTGTTGTATTTGCTACTTTACATAGAGGTGTTTATAAAGTGTATTACTATCTTGTGTGCACTGTATTACGTTTCCTGCTAACGGCTTTATATTACCCCCAGTGAACTAGCTCTCTTTTACAGTGCCTCTTACATTTTGTACCAAATTCTTCAAACAATCAGGTCAAGATGGCCTGGGTTGTGCCTGAAAAGGTCCTTGGACCAGTGCACATACACAGCTAACAACAAATGTAAAACAAAATAAAATAAGCATTCTTCCCGAAATAATCATGGCAAGTGAAACCAAAGATAACATGGAGGAAAGGATAAATCCCACTTCCCACATACCTCTAGACAAGAAGCAACAGTCTCTTTACACATACAGATCACAGCAACCCCCCCCCCCCCACACTCCCCAACATAATGAAAGCTGGTGAGCACAGGCTTTCCTGCTCTCATATGCATACACTCATTCTGGAAACAGAAACCAAGCCCCCAGCAAAACACTTTGGAAGATTCAAAATATGCTCCACCCTTTCTCCGCTTAATATAAGAGGTAGGCTCTCCACTTCCAGTCTCAGTATAAAAAATGTCCCCCACCCCCACCCCCAGCCTACCTGAAGGAACGGAGGGCTAGCAATTCCAAGTGAATACTTCTCTTTTATGCAATACTGCAGGGAGGAGGGTTACACAAATAGAAAACAAAAAATTCTGGGTTCCTAGCCATTTTAATGACAGTGCTTTATATTTTGTGTGTGCGCTCACGGCAGCAAGAAACAACTTTAACCTTCTCAGAGACTCAATTCATTCTAAGAGGTAATTGTTTTCAGGCTTGTTTCAGTTCCTTTCATGTCTACCTTTGCAGCATTCTGACAATGTCTCACTTATTCCAGTACAGACATGTCACAGCAACTCCAAAATAAGCCCGATAAATTAAAAGGAGTGCAAAATTAGGTTTACAAGAAATTGTGGAAGGGTCCTTATAAACTCCCTTTCAGTAAGCCTTCTGTTTCCATTTCCCTATAGAAATTTCTTGAATATCATTGTAAACAGTAAAAGGACACCAGGCAAGAACCCTTACCTTTACTTGTGAACAAATCAAAACATGTTTTACTATGATGTACTCTACATCCATGTTATTGCTGAAATGGGACCATAGACCAGCCCACCTACTCAATTAATAAAGGAAAACAAAGTAAAAAAAAAACCCTACAGCGATTTTAGATGGGTTGCAACCTGCTCATTTAGGCATAACTAACTATGCTACGTAACTCACTACAACCTCCTTACATAGATTATTCTCTAATCCTGCACTCTGGCTACTCACCTGGACTCACACTCTGCATTTATACAATACAGCAGATATTTGCTTATAGGTTCATACTGTTTATAGACTGACGAATGTCATGGGTAAAGGCTGCTGACTTTCTCATTTGCTTTACTACTGGTTAAAATGTTTTCCTAAGCAGTAATAGCTACAAGGCAACTTCCATTCAAATTACAAACAAAGCAGGTATTACAGACTGTTAAAAGAAAAGGACAAAATGCATATATCAAGTGCCTGCAACAAAAAGAAATATATATACAACCTTACAAAGTTAGCAGTTTCCTTGAAAGTGCTTTTCTTTCTTTGAGGCAGTCTCACAACTAGGTATCCGTTGCAATATGTCCTGAAGTTTTTTCCCCAATAAATCCAATTAACTGAATTAGCGATATTCTATTTTTCAACTATTAATGTAACCACCACAATTCTTCATTTAGCAGCTTCCTTATTATGAACTCAGCGAGCAGTTAATAAAAAGCAGCAAGAAGCATTACAAACACCCACACGCACACACCAAAACCTAACAATGAGTTCTCAATCATGTTCCAGAAGGACCAAAGGTCTGAGTTAGTGGTTTGGTAAGTTATCCTTCTGCCTTCATTCAGACTGCAAAGGCTTGTTCCATGAAGTACCATATATACCCATATATAAGAGCAACTCACAAACGAGTCTCCTTTTCTGTACAGCAATTCTAGCAGTAGTCCTAGGTGACGTACTTAAATATGTGAAAGAACCTGTTTTATGAGGCATGCGAAAAGCAAGGTTATTTATTACATGAACCTCGGGCATGATTTTTTTACAGGCTTCTGCTTATATATGACTAAGTAACAAAAAAGTGTTTTCTAAACTATGCGTCATATGTAAATTAAAAATATAACACATTAAATCAGCCAAATTAGATGGTGTTCTTAGACAGAAGTTAATACCTCTACAGAGGATCACAACAAACAACTTAGCTGCCCCCTTTATTTTATCTTTGGAACACATACAGTGTATTTATTACAGAAGCGACATGTAATCATTTTTCTCCTCTGATGAAATCTTTGTTTTGCCTTTCCCCTGCCAGAGGTCATAATGAAGTGACATCACTGTTAATATAATGGAAACAGACAGCAAGAAGAGAATAAAAAGTTCAGGCATTAAGCCACAGAGGCAGCTGAACTGAAACTGACTGAGAAAATGTGACAATTGTGAAATTTTACACAGTATTAATTTTAATAAGCTTAATATCATGATGTTTGGAAAGGAAAAATATGTCCACAAACACACACACACACACACACACACACACACACACACACACACACACACACAGTTACTTTATCACAATATTTTTTGTTTATGCTTTTTTGACAAGAGTTAGATCCCATGACGCTAATGGCCTCTCTTCAGAGGACACCCACTGTGGCATTCATTCTGACTAGGGGAAATTTGCCCAGGGCATCAGTGAAATGCCCTGCTCTTTTCAATAACTGTCATGGGATCGTTTACATCCACCTGATCTACCCCGACTCAGGTAGATGGGACCTCAGAGGTTAACACCTCAACTGAAGGACAACACACTCAAGAATGCAGTCCTCCTTGTGCTCTACTCTACTGGCCGAACTGAAAAAAAATGAACCCAAACTCTTTCAATCTTCTAGCACCAAAGAAAGGCAAGTGTACTACTGCCTGTTGACCTAGCTACACTGTGGTGGGGGGGCTTAAACAAGTCTTGTCAACTACATGCTCTCCAGATGCTGTCAATTTCTGCTCCCCAACAAACACTGAACAAGAACTTGATTATTGGTCATATCAGAACACTGAAAGGTAATTCCTTATCTGCAGTGCTGTAGGATTGCTAAAACACTTTGACAAACCTGGATACAGAGACCGCTAAAACAAACTCTGTCAGTGTGCATCCTGTTTCCTCCATCCTTGGTGATAATGAGGCCAAACTGTTAATGAGTGCTCAGGCCTACAACTCTGACCATTAGGGTATAGAACCCAAGTAATACCCACTTTCTGGCGAGGCTGAACATTCTTTTTCTTTAACAGTTTTGTTTTACTAACTCCTCATGTCTAGTGCTACTAGGAACTAGGGAGGGACACCAGGCTGGCCTGTACTCATTGACAACATGCAGGACAGAGAGGCAAGAATATAGACAGTGGTCATAGCTGCCACCTGCCCCTACACCATGCCTTATTAAACATCCTCAACTATGCTGTAGCCCCTACCTTCCAACTTCTTCTAAAAGCACCTGTCAGGTTGACAATGCCCCTGCATTAGCAAAGCATTGTTACTACAGCAGTGTAACAAAATATAGTGTTAGTGGTTTTTTAAAATGCACTTCAGTACAGACTAACACAATTATTAATACCCTGTTTACCCTGGCATAACTCCTAGTGTTGCCAAATTTACCAGTTACAGAAGGACAGGGCATCCATCTGGCTTACCAGTCACAAGCAAGTGATTAACATTAGATAGCAGGAAGACTGTATGGCAGAAAAGACACAGGAGCTGAATGCAGGTTCATTTGTTTTTTTTTTTTTTGAGGGGGGGTTAGATAATATACTATTGTTTGCAGTCCAACACTTGGGGCTTGTAGGTAAATGGTGAAACAATGAGCCTCCATACCCCCCATGAATGTGGACATATACAACTGGCTGAAAGTTTTTTGTCTGACCACAATCCCCAAAACAGATGTTACATGGAGAACACATAGAATAAGAAATAAGTGGTACCAAACTTAAAGACATTATCAGGAAAAAATGATAGTCCTAAAATGGGTCTGTGATGGTATACTGCAAAAACTACAGGAAATGTAACCAATTTCTAAGAATTACTCAGTTGTACTACAGATGCCGCGGTGGTACGGTGGTAGCGTTGTTGCCTCACAGCAAGAGGTTCTCCCATTTGATTCTCAGTGTGGCTTGGGAGTGCCTTCTGTGTGGAGTCTACATGTCCCCCCCGCGGTTGGGTAGCGTTCGAAAGACATGTGTGCGTAAATGGGCGTGCCTTCGTTGAAGGTTGAGCTGGCACCTCAGCATTTCATAAAAATCTACTGCCAATCATTAGTGGACCGGAGTTCCGCTGTGGCGACCCCTTACCTGGAAAAAGCCGAAAGACAAACAAACAAACTCAGTTGTACTACAGACATGTCGAGGCAAAGCACTTTCACTTACTACCACAAGTAAGTTATTCCTACTACTTGCTTCTGATGTTAACATAGTTAAAAACATCTCTTAAGCGATCATTAAGTCTTATTAATGGCTTCACTTAGAAGGTAGAAATTGTATAAAATTATGCATACCTTTTGCAAAATGGCATCTGTGCCTACCATCACATCCAAAGATAGACTGAGACCCCATTCAGGTTTAAACCAGTTATAAATGTGTACTATTGTGAACTAATCTAACTGCAGAACAGTATAGTACATTAAAAGAAGTAACTATCTGTTGTGGTCCATATTAAGAGACCCTTTTTCTTACTGATTGACACTGGTGTAGTTAGGCACATAAAAAATCCTGTTTAACACTGAAAACTACTGTGAAAGTAAATGCTTTGCTTTTCATTATTTATCCCCCAACTGTCTCAAGTGAAAGCATCACTTTTATTAGGCTATTTCTTGTTGGGGCAAACAACTAACAGATGCCCTACCACACATCCACAGTGCTCATCTGACTGGCTGACCTCACACAACACAGAACAGTCTAGAAGGCAATGTAAATGTTGGCTGTCTAACGCTCAATAGACATCTCTAAATGCCAGGCTGTAACTACCTGCACCAAATCAATATCTCACCAATGGGGGTAAAATTAAAACTAGGAATCACTTCCCTCTGGACTGGACAATACTGTCTCGCACCCACATATCAAATGAAGTACAACAGGAGTGTTGTTTAGTGATGGCTTCATAACTCTCCTGTCAACCTGCCCTCCACGATCTCCAGTCTTCTATTTTTATTTATCGAGCTGCATAACACCAACAGCGGAAACATCAACTGGACATCTACTGACCCCCTTCTTACCTTTAATAAGGTGTTAGCATTTTCCTTCTTGCAGTTCATGAGCATCAAAAAAATATTATTTTCTCTTGGAACAGTCTGGGTTAGAGGTTCATAGGTGTATACTAGGCTAACTAACACAAGGTCCTTATACGCCTAGCTGTGCAACACAAGTATGACCCACAAATTTGATTTACTGACTCCTCTGTCCATCAGAGACATAGCAGCCAGACCAGGGGTGAACTTCCGATTGTCCATCCATTGGTGGGGAGCTTGTTCGAGAGAATGTGAATTCTCTGAGAAACCTCTCTCTTTCTCTCCAACGCATCATTATTTTGCAAGCAAAATTTAGATCTTTTAATCTTGTAGTTCTGATGCCGTTTGTTTTGCAGATGTACAAAATGGTCATCAAAACATGGTCTAGAGATGCCTTGTATGTCAGGCAAACATCACCTCTCAGAAGTCTGTATGAAACAGAGTAAAGAGACAGGGCTTGAGGCAATCAACACAGGACATTGTGTCTACTCCCTGCCTTCTTTTTGTAAGGGACCTTTGTGGACATTCCCAGTTGCTGCATGTGACTGGTCAGATACATACCAAAGGGGGCAATTTACTCTTTAATGGGTCTGATGTGGCCAGAGTACAGTGGTATGATGACCTCACTGGACCTAGACAGCATGCCTTTGCTTATAACTTGAACAACATAAAAGGGTTTTCTTACTACTTTGAACACGTTGGTCCAAGACTAGTTTACTACTTGCTTGAGTTTCCAGATACCTGACTAGTGAATAAACATTTAAGGGTGTTTTACTGATGTTGTGTGTGATGAGATGACCTGGGATGGCAGACTTTCCAAAAGGTACTGTAATGTACATGTTGGTACTGAGTTGGTACTGAGTTCTAAGCCACGGCTTTGGCACCAAGCATCTGACTGTATCAGATCTTCCTGCAGGGTGTTTGATTGAGGAGATTCAATTACTGCTCCCAGTTTGCTATAATCTGCAAGCTTGGTTAGTTAGTGGCCTTTGATATTGGCTTTGACATCTGAGAAGTAGATGCCAAAGAGTGGGCATAGCACAGAGCCCTGGGGGACTCCACTGGTCACCGGCCTCTTTATGGAGGTGGCCTCACTGATTCTATATCAGTGAGACAGCTAGCGATCTGGTATGTTACAATGGCGTTTATACCTAGTTCCATAAGTTTGTTGACAATGCCTGGGTTGGGTATTGTATCAAATACCTTAGCATGATCTAGGTAGCCAGTATGTACCATTTTCCCCACATCCATTGCCTTAGTGACCTTTCAAAGAAGTCCACCAGATTCAGTAAGCGTGACCTTCCTTTGCCAAAGCCAAACTGGGAAGGATCCAGTGTCTGGAGGTCTGCTATGTCCTTGTTGATAATTTCCATGATAATTCTTTCCATGGCTTTGCAAATAAGACTAGTCAGACTAATGAGTCTGTAGTTTCCAGGATCTGTTGAAGGTCCTCCCTTACGAAGGGGATGAATGTCACAAAGGTCCTCCCTTATGAAGGGGATGAATGTCACAAAGGTCCTTCCTTATGAAGGGGGTGAATGTCACAAAGGTCCTCCCTTATGAAGGGGATGAATGTCACAGTCCTCCGTTCATGTGGCACAAAGCTTGTTTTAGGACTAAAGTTAAACAATGACTCCAGGGTTCCTAACGGGTCATATGTTAGGCTACTCAGGAGGCACGTTGGGATGTTGCTGGGTCCCGCTGAGGCTGTATTCATGGCTTTTGTGAGTACAGCCAGTACATGCTCCCTAGTTAAAGATGGAGAGGTTACATTTGAGGGTATTTCTGTTAGGTAGCAGCATCCTCTATGTAGCCATTGATGTAGTTATAGAGAGTTTCCTAGAGCAATTCAACATAGGTTGCTGTGTTCTCTGAGTTGGGTGGGGGTCTGTAATTTTCTTTGGAATAGTTCCTAACTGTTACTGGCTTTAATGGAATACAGACTTGATTTTGATTTCAAAGGAGACAGCTCTGTGGTCTGACCTTACCAACAGGTAACAGAGAAACCGATTATCAGTGGATAACACTACCTCAACCTCCATGCCATCTGAATGTGAGTTTTATTTGGACTAGGTGGCAAAATATCTTTCAGACTAGGACTGCTGCTGACTTCCTAGGGTAGGGAAATCACCACTTCCTATATTATAAATACTCTGCTACCCTGATGGAAATTCCTACACACCTTTCCACCCCACGATAACTGCAGTTTGTTTGTACACCCTTCCATCCAACAGAAAACTGAAATCCCTTGCTGAGTTTTCATTCTTTTTAGATCCACTGAATGTACCCAATACTGTTACTAAAGTAAACATGTAAAAAAGCCAGTTCGTACATGACTCCCACTAAAATACTTCCACACTGTAGTCCTGTACATCACTGTTCTGTCACCCATGGGTCTCTAAATGAAACTGAAATAGATGCCCCTTGGAAGGGAGCTAAAACAATGCACTGATGGCAAGTTTAAATTTAAACACTTCTCTCTCTAAACCACCCTGATAAAGGCCCTTAAGAGAAATGTCCACAGTCTGCTCTCTACAACATTAGACAAGAGTACATGACTCACTGAAACTCCTCCAACAGAACTCATACGTAAATGTGCCTCACTGATAATAACATTCGTCTTATAATAAAAACTGCTAAAAACCCCTGCTGCTTATTGAAGTCTGAATCTGTGTGACTTTGGTGACTTCAGCACCAAAGCCATTGTTGTCAACCATAGCTTCAACGTTTTGCAAATTTGTTTTTCTTTGATTCAATGGCAGAGAGTATGCAGAACACAGAGACCATGCGTGAGCATTTTATTTATTTTACATGTGGTTACCGGGAAAGTCCGACTGGACACAATCCCTTTTTCAGTGGAGGCCTGGGGGGAAAAGCTCCATATTTACAACAAAAGATAGGTATATACAAACATCAGCATTAACACAAAAACAACCAAGTACAAACGCTTAATTTATTCACCAAAAAAATAAAGCTTTCGGGAAACACCCTTCTTCACTACTCAGAAAGTACAGTTGTATACACTTACCATAAATGTACATGTTCGAGTGTATTCACTGCTGCAGTCATCACATTTGGGTTATCTGCTTGCAGTAGCCCTCAGTCGGCCTGATTAACAAAGTCTTGGGTCCTGCGTCGGTTGCTGTCTCTTCTTCCGTGACGTCAGGTCGTCAGGGGTATAAAACATGCAGCCGACGCCATTACATCAGTTTTTCTTGCCCCAAATGTCAGGTGCCTCCCTAATGGAAAGCAATTAAATCTATAAATATACAAGGTTATACCTCCAACAAAAAAGCAAATAAACCAAAAAGCTTTTAAGCATAGTAAAGGAGAGAAGAGGTATAGCCAAAAGAAATCAGAGGGCTGGAGGGAGGGTAACCAGGACTGCAACAGTGAATACACTCGAACATCTACATTTATGGTAAGTGTACACAACTGTACTATGTTCTTCGTGTTTCACTGTTGCAGTCAACACATTTGGGTAGATTCCCAATGCTAAGGATGGGAGGAGGAATTTAGATAGCATTAGGGCCAGCTATAAGGCCCTGCAAGACTGCAGTGGCAAAGCCAGCTCTGGATTTAGAGAAAATTGGCAAATGGTAATGTTTGGTGAAAGTATGTACAGAACTCCAGGTAGCAGCTTCTAGGATGTAGAGGTAGATGCAGCCCTGGTTGAATGGGGTCTGATCCCTTGTGGGATAGGTTTTCCATGGTGCTTATAGCAGAAATGAATGCAATGGCCTATCCACTTAGAAATGGTTTGCTTTGAAATAGTCTTTCCCTCTGTCCCCACAGCAAATGCCACCAGCAGTTGTTCAGATTTCCTTTGAGGTTTAGTCCTGTCCAAGTAGAATCTAAGTTGTCTGTGCACATCTAAGGAGTGCAGTATCCGTTCCCCTTTATTCTGTGGATTAGAAAAGAAGGTTGGCAAATGAATGGACTGATTAAGGGCCACACTGGATACCACCTTGGGCATGAAAGAGGGACTGGTCCTGAGGGACACCCTGTCCGCATGAAAGATGATGAAAGGCTCCACTGCCATAAAGGCCTGTAATTCAAATACCCTTCTTGCTGAAGTGATTGCTAAAAGGAAAGCTGTTTTCCAAGAAAGGAATTTTAAATCTGCAGTAGCAGCTGGCTCAAAAGGAGGAAGGGTGAGTTTCTCCAATATAAAGTTAAGGTCCCAGGCTGGAGTTGGAGCTCTCCTGGGTGGTCTTAAATTTTTGGCCCCTCTTAGGAACTGCTTGAGCAGTGGATGGGAGAAGAGGGGAGGCTCTACGTTATAATGAGCTGAAATGGCTGAGGAGTGAATTTTTATTGAAGAAAAAGACAGGCCCTTGTGAAGCATCTCAGTTAAGTATTCTAAAATCTGAGGTAAATTGAGCACTGCTGTGCTCATCCCTTGAGATTGGTTCCAGGTACAGAATTTTTTTCCATTTTGCACCATAAGATTTTCTAGTACTAGGCCTCCTTGCCTCTAAAATGATATCCATTACTGGTTTACTGAGGGATGGTAAAGAAGAGATTAGGTAATTAGCCAGGCTGCTAGGTTCAGTGTTTGAAGCTGAGGGTGCAAAATCTGGTTCTCCTGCTGAGACAGCAGGGTAGGAGTCTGAGGCAGGTGCCATGGGGCCAACAGTGATACACTGCGCAAGAGGGGGTGTACCATTGCTGGCGTGGCCAGTCTGGTGCAATCAAAATCGTCCTTGGTTTGTCTTGCTTGATCTTTAGTAGTACCTTGGAGAGCAGAGGCAGAGGAGGAAAGGCATAAACTGATAGGTTTTTCCAGCTGAAGGACAGAGCATCCACTTTCCAAGCTTGTCTGTTAGGAGTCCTTGTGCAAAATTTGTCCAATTGATAGTTCTGGGGGGAGGCAAACAGGTCCATATCTGGGCTTCTCCATCTGCTTGTCAACATGTTGAAAATCCTTGGTTCCAGTTTCCACTCGTGTGGGTCCATGAGGTTTCTGCTTAGTTCATCTGCCAATGTATTTAGTTTCCCTGGCAGGAACTGAGCCTGTAGATGCACTTGGTAGCTCAAGGGTGTGTTCCACAATGCCATGGGTAGTCTGCAGAGGGGGTAAGAATGCATACCCCCCTGCTTGTTTATGTACCACATAACAGTGGTGTTGTCCGTCTTTACCATTAATTGTCCTGGAAGAATGTGGTCCTTGAAGGCTGTCAGAGCATTATGTACAGCTAACATTTCTTTTTGATTGATATGCAGGTGCATTTGACTTGGGTTCCATTTGCCCTGAATGCACTTCCCTGCTAGGTGAGCCCCCCATGCATAGTCTGATGCGTCTGTTGTTAGGGTTTGGGCAGCAGGGGGTAGTGTGAATGGTAGTCCCTTGTTTTGGTGGCAAGCCTCTGCCCATCAAAGGAACTCTAGGCATAGGCAAGGTATGATAGGAATCATTGCTTCTAGATCCTGAGAATGTTGACACCATAAGCTTTTTAGATACCATTGTAGTTTCCTCATATGCAGTCTTGCATATGGAATTAGAAGAATGCAGGAGGCCATGAACCTCAAGGCTTGTAGTATTTGCCTTGCAGATAGCAAGGTTTTTGTGGCCACTTGTTTGAAGTAGGTTATCAAATTAATTTGTTTCTCTGGCGTGAGGAAAGCCATCTGGGAAATTGTATTCAAGCTTGCTCCCAGGAATATAATTTGTTGACAGGGCAGCAGGTGTGATTTCTTTTCATTTATGGTGTACCCCAGACAAGTTAGCACGCTTTGTACAACGGCCAGATGTTTCAAAAGTATGTCCTGGCTTATTGCCAGAATTAGACAATCGTCCAGGTATGGGTATATTTGAATATTTCTTTGCCTGCAAAATGCAATGACTGGAGCTAGGCACAGTAGATAAGCCAAAGGGCAGTGCAGAGAACTGATAGTGCGTGTAGACTTCTTTGAAGCGTAGGTATCTTCTGCAAGATTCCCTGATTGGGATGTGCAGGTATGCTTCCTTTAAATCTAGTGTTGCCAACCAGGCATCTTTGCCTAGCATTGGAAGCAACTGGTGAAGAGTCAGCATCTTGAATTTTGGAATCACCAAAAAGGTGTTTAGGATAGACAGGTCCAGGATAGGACGCCATGAATTATCTTTTCTGGGTACCAGGAAAAGTCTCGAGTAGAAACCTTGTACCTTTTCCTCCTCTTGTACCAACTGAATAGCCCCCATGCTTAAGAGAGAAAGTACTTGCTTTTGGGCCTCTGCACACTGATTTGGAGGTAGACCCCGGCCAACCTTTTGGAGTTGGTAACGTGTGGAAGTGAAATCTGTATCCTTGGGACACTATATTTAAAACCCATTTGTCCTGGGTAATGAGTCCCCAGTTCTTTGCATGAAGTGCAATCTTTCTCCCCAAAGGGGCAGACAGTTAAGAAGTGCTTGGAAGTTTTAAAAATAAGACATTGAGACAGTTTACCATAGGGGGGAGGGCCCTCCACTGTTTAGTCCTGTGCGTCCCCTGGGACTGAAGCCTGGGTGCTCTGCTGGATCTGGGTTTGGACTGAGAAGGTCTGGAAGAGGCAGGAAAGGACCATTTCTTAGAAGGCCAATGCCTACTAAATCTTGGAGGATGTACTTGTAAAAAATCTTTAACAGTTTGCATAGATTTGGCTTTTTCTTTCATCTTTTTAAGAACTTCTTCTGCCTTGTTGCCAAACAGGCGGTCCTGATTTAAGGGAGCATCCAGTAATTTCGCTTTGACATGATCTGGCAAGGATTGCTCCTTAAGCCAAGCATGCCTTCTAAGTACAGACCCAGTTACAGCAGCCCTGCAAGATGCCTTTAGTGAATCAAAACCACACTGCATAGTATGTTTACCAACTTGTTCAGCAGAATGCATTAAATCCTGTAAATCCTTATTATCAGCACAATCAGGAATCAACATCATTTTCTGTTTAAGCACTCGAATAATATGCAGCTGATACTTTAACATATGAAACTGGCAGTTCAAGGCCCTAATGGCCAAAGTTGCAGAAGTGTACACCTTCTTACCCCATCTATCCAGTGCTCTGGAATCTCTATCAGAGGGTGTAGGATTTTTGGCAATAGTAGCCTTAATGCCCTTGGGTCCGTGTGAAATGGTCTCAGGATCCGCAGTAGGATTTTTGAAAAGGAACTTGTGAGAGTCAGGAACCCTGTAATATCTATCAGGTTTTCTGGGAGCAGGAGGTAAAGAATCAGGGGCCGAGCCAGATTCTGAAAACGCATCATCAACAATGTCCAGTACAGGAGGGATAGCTAAAGGCCTGTGCTGGGGCAGGAGTAAGAAATCCCTAAGCCTCTTTTTAGAATCAGAGTAATCCTGACTTTCCTAACGAAAATGCTCCCTGAGAGTATGCAAGGTTTCACCAAAAGAGAAATCCTCTGGGGGGGGCAGAGGGAATAGAGTCCTCAGCATCAGAATCCTCATAGGTAGATAAGGGTAAATCCTGGTCATTAGAGGAAACAGAAATTTCAGAATCCTGGTCAGAAGTATCATAAGCAAACTCAGTCCTAGGTCTCTTAGAGGGGGAAGGTTGGCTTCCACTGATTAAAGTAATAAGGTCTTTAGCCATTCTTATCATTTGTTTTTTAGGCATAGAGGCCTGACTATGCGGTCTTGGCGTCAGTTTTCTAGGCATGGTTTGAGTTTTAGGCCTTGAAGAAGAAGATGGCATCGGCTTAATATGCAAGTCAGTAGGCCTGAATACACCCTCAGAAGCCAGTGCCTGCACAGCGGCGCCGGATCCATCCAAGGTAGAGACATCCGCAGGTTCCACAGTTGAAGCATCTCGCGACATACCAGACTTCGAATGGGTCTCAGTAGAGGCCTGCAAATCTGAAGTAGCAGGTATCAGGGGCTGCAAAAGCACCTCACTGAGTACCAGCAAACTGGCGACTGGTGTAAGAGAAGCGTCGTCGGCAGTTTTGGACCTAGGTGGCCTGTCTCTGTCTTTATCTTTGCATTTTTTTTGGAATGTCGGTAGTCGGATGGCTTACCGAAGACATATCAGGATAATTGAACCGAGCACCAAAATATTTAGAAGCGAAAATATACCGACGACGGATAGTTCGTGGTTTAAATAAGGCACAAAACCGACAGCGAGGTACGTTGTGGTCAGGGCCTAGACAAGGAATACAGTACAAATGAAAATCTTTATGAGGTATTTGCTTTCCACAAAAAATGCAATTATTTACTTTTACTGACATCGGTTTAGAGCAAGAAAAAGTTTCCCCAATCGGGTACTTAGCTTTTAGTTGAAGACTTTGTTTCTGAAACTCGAAAACGAAAATTTCAGGAATCGGCCGACCGGCACTTGCGAACTGCTTTTGCTTTGGGCACCGCACGGCAAGAAAAACTGATGTAATGGCGTCGGCTGCATGTTTTATACCCCTGACGACCTGACATCACAGAAGAAGAGACAGTAACTGACGCAGGACCCAAGACTTTGTTAATCAGGCCAATTGAGAGCTGCTGCAAGCAGATAACCCAAATGTGATGACTGCAACAGTGAAACACGAAGAACATCGCAATTAAAACTTTCATTTTATAGATTAGTAAAACAGCACATGACACAGCCAGCCAATACTATTAAATGAATAATTAATGACAAAACTCAAAGTCACAAAATAAAAATAAAAAGCATAAATATTTAAAATTTCAAACAACTTACTTAAAACACTTTTACTTTCAAATAATTTATTTATATTGCTTTTGTTTAGCAGCCAAAATAGGTCTTAACAATTGCTGTAATAACATTTTCTACAAAACTTTAGTACAGAGTCAGTATACAGCTTAACTAACATAGTAGTATATTTAGTAACACAGTATCATATTTAGTAGAATTCAATATAGCCTAAAACAAAAGTGTATTCTTGTTTTCTGCAGAGATTAATTTCTTGGCAGTTTAAGTGGAGATGTCCTAGCCTTCCTGTAGTTCATGCATTATAAGCATTGCCTCACATTAAAAATGGCAAAATCTTCTTAAACTGATTAAACAGTTATTACGATAACAGGACTGACAAAACAAATCATGCAAAGAAAACACAGTAAAGCAACCATCTTCATTAAGGATAAGTACACCTTGAGACTGGTCAAACAGTCCGATTCTCTTGAGCTCCTCCATGTTTAATTAACTACAGACAAAGCCCCCTACCACATCATAACTGGCTACAGGTCTCCCACCACAAAACAGGAAAAGCATACCACATACCTGGACTTACTGGAGTCAATGCAAATGCTCTGAAACAGCTAGTCAACACACCTACAAGAGGCTCAAATGTCCTAGACATATTACGTACTAACGAGGGAGAGCATTGCACTACCAACCCCCCCGCCCCGTGTGATGTCTTTACTGGTAAGATCGGACCATAAATCTCATCTGATGTAATTCTAAGACCAGATAGCCTATCAAGCTCAAAATCGCTTACAAAATTTTCAAAGACAAATGACCTCCTACTAAGTGATGATATAAGAAGTTTCAAAGCCCCTTTGAACACAGATAACACATACTCTTATGCAGAGGTGTACACCAATGTCCTGTATAACCACTTAAGCAGTTGTATGAAAACAAGCCACCCTGGTGGACCCCTTATATAAACAGGCTATACAACAACAGAAAGAAACTAAAGTCCAAGAATAAGAGGGAACTGCCTGAGCAGAGGAAGAAATCCCCCCTCTCTAGCTTAAATAGACAAATAAGAGATCTTGTCAAGTCATCCAAAGCTAATTCCAAAGCAAAAACAGCAAGGAAAATCACAAGGCATCCTTTACCTACATCTGAAATCTAAAAGGGAATACCCAGCTATGCACTCAACTGCTTGTGGAC
The DNA here is from genome assembly GCF_019279795.1 of Protopterus annectens. Classification (NCBI taxonomy): domain Eukaryota; kingdom Metazoa; phylum Chordata; order Ceratodontiformes; family Protopteridae; genus Protopterus; species Protopterus annectens. The sequence continues at coordinate 355,762,168 of NC_056744.1, forward strand.
GGCACCACCCATACTCAACTGGAGGTAATAGACAACCTGCTAGCTGACAGATTTGGAGCAAACTTCACCCCCCTATCCCCTCCAGTCATCCCCCAAAGTATACCTGCCACCATTCCTCAGCTTATTTTCTCAAGACAGCAGGTCATCTCCGTGTTTTCCAAAACCAGAAACACAGCATCAGTGGGACCAGACAACATCCCAGGTTGCCTTTTAGACAGCTTAAAACATGACCTAGCAAACCCACTTGGATCCCTGTTTAACTACAGCCTGAAAACTGGCTATTTTCCGGTGGAATGGAGGACAGCAACAGTAATCCCTTTGCACAAAGGGGGACCATCAACCGATCCTGGCAATTACAGGCCCATAAGCCTGACTAGCCTCATCTGCAAGGCCATGAAAGAATTATTACAGACCTTTCTAACAAGAATATAAATAATCTCCAAACTCTGGACCCAACCCAGTTCAGATTCGTTAAAAGTAGATCATGTCTGTTAAACACGCCTGACTTCTTCAAGAAAGTCATCAAGGCCCTGGACAAGGGAAAGACAGTGCATACCACCTACCTTGACCTAGCCAAGACATATGACAATCTCCCACTCCGGTATTAAAGAGAAATGCTCCCAACTGGGAATTAACCTCTACATTACCAGATGGGTAGCAAACTGGCTCACCGACAGGACACACTGTCAAAGTGGGTGACTTCACTTCTAGCAAAAGACCAGTCACTAGTAGCATACCACAGGGTTCCTTGCTGGGCCCTTTACTGTTTAGAATTTATTTCTCAGAAGTCCAGGAAAACTTGGACATCCTGTGGCTAAGCAAGTTTGCTGATGACTGCAAATTGGGAGCAATCATGGAGTCCCCTAATGATGTTAATATACTGCAGACAGGGTTAATGCAGACAAGTGACTGGTGATAAAACCACAGATTAAAGCCAAATGCAAAAAAAGGCATAATTTATTCCCTTTGGGAAAGCTGTCATCCCTGCTGATTACATTATAGACAGCACCCCCCCCCCCATGTGTAGACCCAGTGGTATGTGATCTGGGTACTCAGGATGATAGCAATCTGAACTTTTGACCACCACATATCTACAGTAGTAAAGAAATCCTTCTATGTGGTGCATCTTATAGTAAAGGCATTGCACCTAGATCTAAAGATGCTACAATTCCATTATACTCGGCCCTCATCAAACCAGTAATCGAGTTCAATGCTCCATTTTTGCATGATCCTCACCAGACACCTGCAACAACTGGAGAGACCACAGAGGTTTCTCACCAAGAAATTACAGGGTACACAAAATAAGTCTTATGCAGAAAGACTGAAAGCCCTGTCACTGAATTCTGTCATATACAGTTTGCCAAGAGGTGACCTGTACCTGGTTTACAGGGCAGTCTCTGACCCGGCCCTTATGGAAATGCTACACATTCGTAAATCAAACTGCATGAGGGTCACTTTCTCCAGGAATCTTAACCCAGTCTCTGACATGAACAGGCCATGCTGGAGAGATAGCCTCATCTCCCAGAGACTGCCACTTCTCTGGAATAAGCCTCCAATTCATGTGAAACAAAGCCCCTCCCTGATCCTCTTCAAATGCAACCTAGATCAATGGATAGGTGACCACAAATTCACTCCTGGTGTGGTGCCCATGTTCCTCCTGGACAAATTAAGTCGGTATTAACTACCATAGACCCTTACCTCTGTGAACTTCACTCACTTAACCTAACCACTGACAACTGCGGTAACTCGGGATAAATATGGATATGCTTGTAAGGGCTCTAGGGCAGTTAGCCTAATAAACTTCTATGAACCTATGACCAAGTTTAAAAATGATGGCTTGTTACTTATGTGAATCAGCATATGCCCCTCGTAAAAGCAGTGTTATAATGTACTGTCATCAGTTCAAGTGAGACGTCATCTTAATACAGGGAAACCAGTGACTGAGGAGAAGAGACAAGACAACTGACATCTGTGAGCGGTAGGTCATTTCTTTATACTGCTACAACAATCTTGGGATTCTCTAATAGCCATATAATATAACTACAAAAATCAAGATGCCCCCATTGTCTTTTAATCTGAGACACTCCAACACTAAATATACTGCAGTACTTTACCACAGTATCATACCTCTCAACCTCTTAGGACAAGAAATCTGGACAAAGCCTGACAATAATCAAACTACACTTCCAACAGCATTGGCAATGTCCCTGCTTAAACCCCGACTAACCACCACCTGCTGTTCCTGCAAACTCTCCCTAAGCATTTCAATCATATACTCTAATAAGTGTATGAATTCCTGATGGGACTTAGCCCATAACTGCGTGTATTATTGTCTGAAACTGAAGCCGCATGATTTTGATGTTGTCTACTATGTTTTATCTAAGTTTGTAACCCTACTGAAAACTGCATATTATACTTGTCTCTAAATGTTTCTATTGTTCCTAATGTATTTGTACTCTGCTTTCTGGAGCTCTTCTCCCTGGGCCTCTGCTGAAAATGGACATATATCCAGTCGGACTTTCCCGGTAAACAGATGTAAAATAAAAATAAAATAAAATAAATAAATAATGGTGGTACAAAGGCTCAAAAATAGGGAGAGATTTTAAATATTGCTCTTATAAAGTAAGAAAGTTGCTAGAGTAAAAGGGAATGTATTAAAATACATTTTCTAAAGGATGTGAAGTCTGAAACTCAAATGTATGACATTATTTACTTCAGTCCTCAGATCATCCCAATGATTGCTGCCAGTAAACCAAAAATGTTATGAGGAACAGGCCAACATTTTGAGGCAATAATTTGGACAGTTTGAAGTATGTACAGTATTAGTGTGACTGTGTGACCCAGCTGCTCTAACCCCACACACATTCCTACATTTGCTTATTCTGCATGTAGAGGTAAATTCAAAACAAACCACAGAATTGGCAGTGAATATGAAACTATCGTAGGGGTACAGTGTATGACAGCTATGAAACACTTGGACTGTGTTTCTAGGGGGCAGGATGTACACGATACAGAGGCAATATGGATGCTACGGTTAGCAAACTGCTGAGTGAGTGGGTGCTCTAACATGTTGTTTCCATGATTTAATGCATTTAAGGTTTTTGTTCTTCATTAAATGTTTAGAAGGAAACTTTACCTGCTTTAATACGACTTTTTTGAATGAAGTAAATAAAACAATAAACACAGCATGCACTCCCAGGTTTACATGTTAACACCACGGTGCTCTCAAGGAGTGATTCCTACTTATAAATAAAGCAAACAATTTAAAGAACAGTTATTAAGCCAGCCTGAGCAAACAAGTTAAATAACTATTCAAACAAAATGCACAACATAGTCACACAAAATGTTCTCTACTGCAAATGATTTAAGTTATTTTCAAGTTTAATTTGAGCATAAATGTTTCTAGTTGGAATAAGATCTGATTCATTTACCAATTCTGCTGGTTTCCCCAACAGGAAGTGACACGTGGCAGCTGCTGCTTGGCAACAAATGTACAGAGCCACCAAAACACATGATTAAGGAAAACTAAACAATTTTTAGCTTGTAATAAAGGATAGCAGTAACATGAAAGACATGCTTTTTTGTATTTATTGCAGCTGAAAAACAGCTTTTAACAAACTGCTGTTTTAATTAACAAACTAGGCTTTCTGTAACAGGAAGCAAGATGGGTACATGCAGGCCATGTAAACCAAAGCAGCCATCTTGGCATGAGTCTATTATGCCATCCAAGGTCAGTTTAATGTCAAGAATAACCAAAATACAATAAACAGATACAGCTTAAAATAAATCATCTGGTCATTGCTTTGTGAACTACTCTTAGACACCTGCCTATTGGTCTTGTCACACATGCGCCACATTAACTCCTGTAAGCACCAGTAAATGTACTAGTGGATTGACTGCTGCAGCTATTTTTGGATTCTAACAAATGTTCATCTAATAAAAAAAGTCTGTTGACCTAAAATCTTTTCACATTTAATCTCTAAAACAGAAATTCATAAGTTTTAGAGTTAATTGTATTAGTGCATCTGATATGGTCAGGGGGTACCACATATGGACATGACATAGTGTAAGCATCAGCAAAGAGCTGTGCTGGGCAGAACATGCGATGGGGAAAGTAGGTCAGTACCGTAAGTCCATTTCGAACAAGAAATTGACCACCAAGTAATGTGCCCCACATGAGAATATACAAACTTCTACAGAGACTACACAATCAGATGCGTCAAAGACGACCTGCAAACCCCACATTCTCAGTCATGGTGATAGGGTGCATCACAGAGAACCTATAGTTATCAGTCCATCAGCAACAGCAGTCAGATGCACACAGGGGAAGGGCTTGACCACTGTCTAGGCCACAAGGAACGATCGGACACACCAGAGTGGATGTGGGACCAGTCATACACACCGCATGAAACTACAGTTATCAGAACAACCAGGGATGGTAACCACATGCAGAGAAAAGGGGGCTACACCAGCAGTGGTGACTGAGGGCACATGGGGACACCCACAATCACTATATCAACAGGAAGAACAAAGGGTACACATGAAGGGATTCTCAAACAACAAGCCAACAAGGACAGGACTACAATGCACCACAAAGGACCCAGCAGCCTGAAGGTCATCAGTAACCACAGGACAATGAAATAAAAAAGACAGAATTAAGCCAATATGGGTGGGCAGCTTGCCATTTATTTATTTAACATTTGTTGACTGGGAAAGTCTGACTAGGTTCCACAGATCCTGTTTTCAGCGGAGGCCCGGGGAGAAAATGCTCCAGAAGCATGTCTTTAGAATGTGGGAGGAAACCAGAGTAACCGGAGGAAACCCATGCGAACGCAGGGAGAACATGCAAACTCCACACAGAAGGCACCCCAGCCAAGAATTGAACCAGAGAACCTCTTGCTGTGAGGCGACAGCATTAACCACTGCACCATCCAACATGACTATTTTGATGTTAATAGCTGGAAACCAGTTCAGTTTGGGCCTTGGTGACCATTTAAGGGAGTTTTACCCCCATTCTTCTGGGGTATTTAACATACAAGACTTTTACTGCTTTATCTAGCACTCTTACATGCACGTCCCACAATATGCACATTACTTCAGAGTATAACTGTGCTTTCTATTGTGCTCCATACCCAACATGACTGCCTGTAAATTATATTAAACAGCACAGATCACTGTTTTGACGTAGAACCAAATCAGTAAGTAGCCTTCTTATTTACTAATGTTGTAATTCCGAGGGTTTTTACCTTGTCGATGACTAGAGGTGAGGAGCAAACTGGCATTCATAACCCTAATAGTTATTTATTTTTTGGCTAGGGTAGTCTGATTGGGCCTTGGTAGCCCCTTTTCAGCAGAGGCCCTGGGAGAAAAGCACCAGTTAATAAAATAAAAGGTTTTATACAATAGAGAAAACTGTAAAACTTTAAGTTACAATACGGATGTACAATAACTGAAAGGCAGCTATACTAGGGAGATATTACAGTAAAAGATAAGTGCTTTCATCTAAAATTTTAAAGATCATCAGATAAAAGTCTTTATTTTAAGATGAAAGTGCTTACCTTTAATGAATCAATGAACAGTGGTTCAGCTACGTCCCTAGTGTTCTCTTTTATGTGATTTGGCAGTTTGTCGTATTTTGTTTGGAGTTTTTTTACCTAGTTTTAGAGACTACAGTAAGTAAACTATGGTCATTATAGTTTAATACATGATAAATTGGCATACACAGAGAGAGGTTTAAAATGTCAGTTTGTAATTTTACATTTATGGGTAGGAGAAATATGAGAGAGGACATGTAGGAGATATGAGAAGAAAGCAGACAGGAGGTGAGGAAATGTGAGTTGTGTGCACATTTGTTAGCTGATATAGAAAAAAAAGTTGCTATGAAGTTGGGGTCGGATGTAGAAGGTGCTGAGTTTGAGTAAGAATTTTGCTGGATGGAAAAATATGTCAGGGGGTAAGTAGAGACAGTAGAGGTAGCAGTAAGGGCAAAGGGGTAAAAGACATCAGGAGATTTATATTGAGAATTTGGTTTGTTGAGGTATACAGAGGTAATGCAGATGTGCAAAAACTGGTGTAGTCTAGCCTGGAGAGGCACAAGAGCTGAGCCAAGTGTTCTTAAAGTGCTTTAGTAAGTTTTCGAATCTGGATAGGTTGGTTTGTTGTCTGATGTTGCAAAGGACAGAATTCCTTATTTTGGGGACATAATCTGATGACAAGGACAAGTCAAGCAGAGTTGTGGGTTTTAGTTATGGTTAAATAGGGCTTGTCTCTGTAGCATAGTGATTGTACAGGGGTGTAAAGTTTCACTAAGGATTGTAGTGCAGGACAGTGTTTGGGGTTTGTAGATTATGTTATGAAGAGGTGCCAACTGGTAAGAACACCAAGTGTGGAAATTCTAGTCAGCCTAATTGTTTTAAATCTAGGCAGTGGTGGAAATTAGCAGATTTGTGAGTGGCAAATTTAGCTATAATGTTACAGCATTGTTCAAGTTTTGTTAGTAGAGACTGCAGAAGTTTGGTGTAGATGAGGGTTAGAATATAGCAGTGAAGGTAAGAGATATACATATGCTTTTATTTTTTGGCATTCCTAGTTAAAAAGTGCTTGCTATTATATAGAAGTACATTTTTCTGTGGTTTTCTTAACAGATATAAAGGATGCCCTGTTTGCACAACCGTCCAGGGAATGACCTTAGTATCTGGTAGTACAGGACGGCAGCATGAAACAGCAGTATAAACAGCTGCACAACAAATCAACCATAACTGGATAGCATTTACCTGAAAGCACCGAATCACACATCCTCAACTGTGATTTATTAAAGAGGCACTTTAATGAAATAAATACTCAGAAATATGCAAACTCTGATCACATGTAGACTTACATAACAGGAAGAAAACTATGTTAGTAGAAGCAGCAATTCACCCTGCACCCCTGACATGGCAGATGGCACTTCTGATAAACTCCTACTTATGTTCACAGGCATTCGAAGAGCACAGAGAGCTGAGTAAAAAGAATTACAAATATTGCCTCTATGTTGGATTCTTGGGGTTTTTACGTCTACGTAGGGGATTGTGTGGGTCTGTACACCTGGAAAAATGCTGTGTTTAAGTTGAGCTGTAGCCTGTTACTTCTCACCGTAGGACTGCTTCAGTAAAGTCACTCTACAAATGCCATGGAACAACTAGTCACCATCCCCACAAAAGGAGAGAACATACTTGATCTCATCATCACAAACATGGGAGCACAATGTTCAACGCCAGAAGTATACCCCTCACTGGTGAGATCTGATCACAAACTAATCTCGCTGGAGGTCCTCATCCCGCCCCCACCCGAAATGAAAAAGACCACAGTAAAGAACTTCTCGAAAGCCGACTTCACACTTCTAAAGACTAGTGTGGTCTCCTTTAAGGCCCCTGAGCCGGCGGTTAACATTACTCAAACCGCTGAATCACTTACAAATGCCTTCTACCAGCACCTGCAGGGCTGCATGGATCAGGCAATCCCAAACAAAACAAAGACTCTTTGTACCAAAGGCAAGCGTCCAGTCTGGTGGACCCCAGCCATAAACAAACTCTACAATAAAAGGAGAAAACTACTACAAGATAGAGCAAAATCCTTAAAAGGTAAGACACCGCTGATCACTATAAGTAAAAAGCTAAGAGCTCTCATAAAATCATCCAAAGCTAATTTTGAGAAAAAAATAGCTAAGGACTCTAAAGACAACCATAAAGCATTCTTTAGCTATGTCAGAAACCTAGGAGGAAACTCCCAGATATGCTCAGAATTAGTTCAAAATGATGTGAAGATTACTGATCCTACAGACATTGCCAACATACTGGCTGACAGGTTCAGTGCAAACTTCTCCCCACCCTCCCCGCCTAAAGAAGAGATATCTATACCAAATGATTGTAGCCCCCCAAACATCTCCAACGCTCAGGTGAGAACTGCTATCTCCAAGGCAAAGAACACAGCATCCATGGGACCTGATGGAGTCCCCGGCTGTGTGCTCCATGAACTCAACGAGGAATTAAACCCACAGTTAGGACAGCTGTTTAATCTTAGTCTCACCTCCGGATACGTACCCAGGGAGTGGCGCACAGCGACTGTGGTCCCACTCCACAAAGGCGGTGCCTCCACCAACCCTGGAAATTACCGTCCCATTAGCTTGACAAGCCTGATCTGCAAAGCTATGGAAAGGATCATAATGGATCTCATAAATAAAGACATAGGGAATTTGCAGACTTTGGATCCAACCCAGTTTGGCTTTGTCAAAGGCAGATCATGCCTTTTAAACTTGGTTGACTTTTTTGAAACAGTCACCAAGGCCATTGACGAGGGAAAGGCAGTCCATACAGCCTACCTAGACCTGGCGAAGGCTTTCGATACAATACCCCACTCGGGTATCATTGAAAAACTCATCAACTTAAATGTAAACCCATACATTACAAGATGGGTTGCAAACTGGCTGAGTGACAGAACCCACAGGGTCAGAGTTGCTGGCGCCATGTCAGACTCTAAGCCTGTCACAAGTGGTGTCCCACAGGGCTCAGTCCTGGGCCCACTCTTGTTTGGCATCTACTTTTCTGAAGTACAAGCAAACACAGGAGGGTTATGGCTGACAAAGTTCGCAGATGACTGCAAACGGGCGCCGTAGTTGAGAACACATCCGACACAGATATCCTTCAGAAGGGTCTCACAGAAACGGATAACTGGTGCCAGAGCCATGGCCTCAAGTTAAATGCCAAGAAATGCATAGTCATACCCTTCGGGAAAAATAAGGTTACCCCTAGCTACCATATAGGTGGCAATCCCCTGAACACAGAAGAAGTTATTAGGGACCTGGGAACCCAGGTTGACAGTAGCCTTTCATTCGACACTCATATTGCTAAAGTAGTTAGGAAGACCTTCTACATTGCCCACCTTATCATGAAGGGATTCACATCTAGATCAAGGGAAGTCATAGTCTCTATACTCATCACTCATCAGACCAATGATCGAGTACAATGCCCCATTCGGAATGTATCTGACCCGACACTTGCAGCAGCTGGAGAGGCCACAAAAGTTCCTCACCAAAAGGATAAAGGGTCTCAAAAATCTGTCTTATGCTGCACGACTGAAAGAACTCCAGTTATATTCAGTTGCGTACCGCTTACTCAGAGGTGACCTATGCCTGACATACAAGGCCATGTCAAACCCAGATTTGATGAATATGCTTCATCTCAAAAAATCTAGATCCCTCAGAGCCACAAGGGCGGGTGACTTAAACCTCGACATGGTTATTAATAGGACGTGCTGGAGGGATAGATTCATCACCCAGAGACTCCCTATGCTGTGGAACAAAATCCCGGTTTATGTGAGGCACAGCACCTCGCTGGCCTTGTTCAAGAGGAATCTTGACCAATGGATGGGAGATCACAGATACACCCCAGGGGTTACCTCAGTGTCACTGCTCGACAGAGGCACAGCTAAATAATGGGCATAGTTTCTCCAAACTAAGGGGTGGCTTAAGCCACAAAACTATAGCTAGGCTTATAAATGCCCTCGGGCAGATAGCCTAGTATGAACCTATGAACCTAAACATCAGATCATGTGGTCTGTGACGCTATCTACAGTAAGTCAAGTAGATCCACTGCACCTGTTTTGCACACACTACCAGTTTCCACACCAAAACAATGATCTAACGTGCTTCTCCTAAAATGCAAATCTAAACCATATATAACTTTACAATAAATAATCCAAAAGACTCACTTTAGGACAGTGCCATAACACATATCTGCATTTACTATTACATGACACTGAATATACCCCAACAGTGTGGCCATTAACACAGACGATTAAGACTAGGTGCTATTTTCAGCTTCTTATAGCCAGCCAAGACTTTCAGTCTGTCAGCATCCATTTGCCTATTGTGAGATTCTGAGCAACTCACTTAACCAAACAATACTCTGGGAAACTGAGCTAGGCTCCTCAATGGTTACCTGGAGCACCTGGACCATATGCAACAACCTGCATATAGGACATAGTAAACATACACCTTGATGCAGAGCAGGTATCCACAAGTCCTTCAGTAAACTTATCATAAAATCTAGGTAGCATGTTACTGCTAATTCAAGTTTTATGGCTTGCAGTTTTCCAGTGAAATTGCTCAAACAAGTTCTCTCTCACATGGAGTTTACAAGTACTGCACTGTAAAACAGCAGTTTGTACTGCCCAAATTCTATTCTTTACAGAGACATATCACTTAGCACTATACAAGCCTATTTCTACTACAAAAAATAACCAACGTTGTAATCAGTCAGTGTCTGACATGCACACACACACACACACACACACACACACACACACACACACACACACACACACACACACACACACACACACACATCTCGCTATTCCAAAGAAAAATTCTGCTCATTTAAAAAATACTACTTAAAACTTTTAGCACCACAACTTTGGCAAGTCAGATCACTACAATATTTCATCAGGTATGTACACTGACCTAGTGAAGTCCCCCCTGCCCAGTTGTGATTAGACCCCAAGTACATTGTAAAACAAAACAGAAGAAGCGGTATTAAATTCAACAACTGATAACATCAGATTACAAAAATACAAGGCATAAAGCACAGCATAACATCTGACTTCAGATAAAAAAAAAATATCTTAATTACAGACAGTATAACCCAGCAAGTAAATATGACAGCTGTGCCTGTTTCACAGATGTAGGTATTTTAGTAAGTTCTAATAGCACCGTGGAAGAACAAGAAACAATGTTTTGTAATACAATAGAGGGCCATACTTCAGCAGGGTATTAGCACCACAGTGTTGAATTACAACAGTGTGCAACTTTTGCATATTTTGGCAAACCTGACACATTCACTCAGTTCTGACAGGCAATACAATGCAAGTTAAATACTTCTTTCTTTACCGTGACTTTAAAAGGAGAAGTATTGCCTGCTTCCATGGAATTACTCTTTTCTGATGTCCCGGGTCCAGATATACTTCTCCGACGTGGAGAATGCTCAGCGGGCAGCTCTGAAATGGAAGAGAACAACAACTTACTAAGACAGCATAAATCATGACATCTAAAACTAACTCAAATTTAGCTAGAAATGGCTAAACTGGAGTTCTCCAAAGGAGCATGCAGAATGTCCCCTCCCCCCCGTCCACACCATTAACATATCACAGCAGTAAATTCATCAGCAAGATGAAAGGCACTCCTAAGGGAGGTGTTAGCCCATTAACAACAAATAACATTAGCAAAAATAAATTCATTACAAGCCACCAAGTCTAAACGTATCTCTGTTTTAAAGAGCATACCACACATTCCCAGACACCTTCATCTAACCCTGTTTCATTAGCAGTGCACTAAAGGTGATGAAGTTATTAGTTGAAAACAGAAGTCTGTGTTATGTTTTTATGCTTTCCTTTCACTTGTCCACCTATGACATCATTATACCCATGACTTCCAGCTAGGACTTTTATACCATGGCAAGGCTTTCTAGATATATAAAGTCAAGCTATATCTTCAGATGCGAGGACATGTATTTATGTTGCAGTTCTAATAATATCATATAGTTAAAATTGAATTAAATACTACTAAATATTTAAAAAAAAAAAAAAAAAAAAATACAAAAGTAAGGGTTTGTGTTTGCCATATCTAGTTTATATAGTATTTACTGAGAAGAGGTGGCTGTAATGAGCGTACAAATATACAAAAACATGTATAATCCAGGTGTTGAGGAGTGTAGTTACTATCAATACCTGCTTCTCTGATTTGCATACTTCACTCAGAGCTGCTGTCAGGGAATTTGGTGCCACAAACAACCACCTGTTTTCTGCCTGCAGGCTGAATGTTAGCAAATTCTATGTCACTTAATGACAGCTTGTATACTCTTGGACTGTTTTTAGGTAACAGCAAATTAGTTTCCAGGCTGCTACATTAATAATTTAAGCATGGCAGCAGAAGAAGTTTATAAAATGTTACTAAAAAGCAAATTTATAACTTGTTGCTATATTTGAAAGAAAAGCTTCACAGTCTGCATACTGTCACACTGCTCATCTGTTTCTTAAAGTTTCATCTGCCAATCAGCACCTTTACAAGTTTGTGCTGAGCCAGACCCAGTCTCCGCCACATCATTTCTACAACTTTGATCCCCCCCGCCATACCTCTCTAACTCTTGCCCCAAGAAATCTGGATAAAGACTAAAATAATGAGGGGGGGGGTCCAAAGGCCCTAAAATAGGTGCAGATTTTAAATATTGTTCTTATAAACTTAAAACATTGCAAGAATAACAGGATTTGTGTTAGCATGCATTTTTCTGAAGTATATGAAGTCTGAAACTCAAATGTGTGTTGTCATTTAGTGATTTCAATCCTCAGTGAATTGCCAGAAAACCAGAAATTTTATGAGGAACCGACCAAAAATGCATGGCAAAAATCTGGACATTTGAGAGGTATGATTATTGTCTTCCACCTCTGTGATACAACATGGCCCTTAGCAATACCAGCTTTGAAATAAAATGCAAAACACCATCTTTTTGCTCCACAAACAATATACTGTGACACTGTGTATGTCAAGGGGTAATTCTCAGTGCCATGAGGTTGCTTTTTCAAATTTGCTGTGAAAAGGTGTCACACTCATACCTGTGTATGCTTCCTTTCAAGATAACCAACATTTTCTAAAAGAGTATGTCATTGTTAGTTAATGTGTCCAACATACTCTCTTGTACAAGTCACTGAAAAAAGCATGTATGCATACCTCGCAACTGTCTAGATTTTCGTAGAATTACCAGAATTCTGCCTCATATTTTTGGTCTGCTCCTCATAAAAGTTTGTGTTTTTTCCCTGGCAAATCACTGATTTGAGTCACAAAATAATAACATACATTTTGCGTTTCAGGTACATATCCTTCAGAAAATGCATACAAATACAAATCCTGTTATCTAGCAACTTTCTAGACTCATACGAGCAATATTTAAAATCTTGTGCCATTTTCAGAACTTTGTTCCCTTTCTTATATTCTATATCAACCATCTTTCTGCCCTGCTCTGTTATCTCTCATCTCCCATTACTCTCCTACCAGACAATCTCAGAAGTGCAACCCAAGACTTACTAAAGGTTCACAAACCAAAAACCAAAACTGGTAGCAACTTATATAGTTACCACCCCTCTATTGCATGGAACAAACTCCCTTTACAAATAAGAAATCTGACAAACCCTAAACAATTTAAAATAGCCACCAATGATTACTTTAAAAAACACTGGACCTGCCTCTGCTTACTCCCTCCCTGACCAAAATCCTCCCTTCTTAGCTTCAAAATAACCAGTTTAGATCCTTATTCAACCTACTTCCTTTACTATCAGTCAGACCCCTTTACTAAGCTGAATGCTGCCTAAAAAAAAATTCTAATTAGCATATTCCTGTCAAACCACTACTTCTTACACCTCACACTTAAACTGGTGCGTCATCCGGCTTGCTTACACCTTATATGACGTGATAATTATTGTAATGACGATTGTATACCTAAATAATTCTTGGCCATTTCTTTTGCTCAAATATTGAATTGTAATGATGTCTGTATACCTAAATAATTCTTGATTTATTCTTTTTCTCTAATATTGAATGTCTAATTACTGTTGTTAATTGTCCTATATATGTGTCTAGAGCTTTTCTCCCCGGGCCTCTGCTGAAAAACGGCTTTTGCTCAGTCGGACACTCCCGGTCGACAAATGTAAAATAAATAAATAATATTTTAGGCTTTGCCCAGATTTCTTTTGCTAACAGGTTGATAGGTATGCAAGTGCGCCCCCCCCCCCACAGTACAACAGTTGATCTAAAGGGGTGACCACCTAAGAAGAGCTCATCAGAGAGTCCCAATAAAAGAATAAGGTCTGTCTTCACATTGTAAAAGTGCAGCTGATCAGAAATTAAAGAGGGCTGTAGAAGTCACCTTTGACTGCAGATTTTTTTCAAGCAGCAGTTAATGCTGTATTGCCAAAAATAAATGCATTACAAATAGAAAAATTGTTAACTGCATCACAAATAGAAGACTCACTACCTGCATTAACAATATGCTTGGATAAGGCACGCTTAGCTACTGAACCATCCTCCTTGTCCACAGCAAAGTAAACAATTAGCCTATTTTCCTTAAATCATGACCCTCTAGAGGTAAAACTTTGGCTGGCAGCGCACATCCAGGATATGAAGAGATCATGTCCCTGGAAATAAAACTGAAAGAAGACTGGAATAGCTTCTAAGGGTGGTTCTGGCATCACTTTTTGGAGAAAGCAATTCTTAGTCAAAAGGTATTTTTGATCCATGGTTGACCGAGTAGAACAGGTGGTTATGGATATGAGGAGCTATGGAACTTCATTCTGTAGTCCTGCATTTGATGTCTTTATTCTCCACTTGTAAACTGTGTGACTAGAGTGTTAGTGCACTTACATAACCAAAAAATGCTCCTATGTCTCTTCTAAGGAGGAGCACTTGCGCTTAGTGAGTTTTTCTGATTAACAAATAAATAAAAGCCTCGTGGCTCACAGTAAAGACTTGGTGGTTGGACACTGGCTTGGGACATTTATTACTCTGGTGTCCCCACCTGAGTTGAAGGTGGCTCAATGGATAAAGTTGAGGGGACTGTCATGACCTTTCCTGTACCAAGCTGGAAAATACGGACAGCCCTGAAATAGGATGTGTACACTCTTTTCATAATGTGCAGAATCTGTCCTGGCCAGTTGCTGGAGCATGCATCCAGCACAGCAACCTTCCTATGACATACATGTGTTTAAGCTCAAGATTTAAGCTACTTGAGGGACACAAACAAAATGGTTACCTCAGGGGTGCAGGGAGGCTGAATTAATCCTCCTACTGTGGCATTTTACACCATGACATATGGCAGTGGCAGACATCCACACTCCCAAGCATGGAAGCTACGTAAATTTGGTGTTTCTTGAGTTAAAGATATCTGAAGATGAAATCCCAACAGTTCCCAACTGCAGAGTCATGTTTTACTGCTTTCTAAGGACTATTCTGTCCAAAAAAAAAAAAAAAAACTTTCTTATACACAGATTAATTAAACCAAAATATCTTGCTTTTCTCAGTTCAGTGAGTATAAATGCAAACTGAATAATTCTCTTTTTTTCCCTTCATTATCCTGAACATTTTATAGGTAAAAAACAGACAAAAATATATGAATGTGGTGTTTCAGTAGCCATACTCTAGACACAATATTTATTTCTGCAAACAATGGAGTAACCTGTTTTCATTGATCTACACAGCATTAATAATATTTTCAATGTGTTATTCAACAGAAACTTGTTCAGTATAACATACAGTTTAAATGGTTAAATGCTGCTTTTGATTCTGTTTTCCAGCTGTCACTAGTGTTAATCGAAAAAGGTTTGAAAAGTGGTTTCTAAATTGACTATTACTTTGTGTTTGGGTCCATTTTACTCAAATAATTTTATTAATTTCCAACAATATTTATATAGAACTTATAAATCCAACGAATACATTTATAATAAACTATTTAAGTATATACAATTGGCCTACAGTAAGGAAACAAACTGTTGTGAGAAATAGTTACACAATGTTAGAAAACGACTTGCATTTTCATCATTACACAGACGCATCCGAATTAAGAGTCTCAATGACAGAAAGTACTTTCACCCAAGGGTTATTAGACCAGTTCTTAGGATATATTCTTGACTCCTTAGTTTTTATTTCCAGCAGCACAGTTTCTTTCAGAAGAGTTAAAAAGTCTTCTATAGTTGGTATAGAGGAGGATTTCCACTTCCTAGTGATGCATTTCCTGGCTACCGCTAGCATGGTCCAAAGAAGATAAAGATCTTTTTTATTCATTACAATATTTTCATTTACATTCAACAGAATTAATGACTTTGATAAACTAAATGAATCTGTGTAAATGGCTTGAAGAAATTTACTAATCTCTTCCCAAAAGTTCTTAATATAAATACAATCAAAAAAGATATGTGACCAATCAGCTTTACAGTTCAAAGAACATCTCCAACAAATTACTAATTTGGAAGAGTTAAATTTGGCAATTTTATTAGGAGTGTAAAAAGATCTATGCAGAAATTTACAAGTGAAAATTTTCTAGGTTTGTAAATTAGAGGTTAATTTAATAGAATACAAGAGCTTAGTTTTATTTTCAACAGATAAGTATAATGAATGTTCTCGGTTGATAAAATTCCAATAATTTTGATTAGGGTTGGCCTTATAATTAATTATAATTCTGTATAATATTGATGTTAAGTTTGTCCAATCAAATCCATTATATAAAACTTCATGCATAAAAAATATGAGTTTAGGAATAGATTTAAAGGAGGAATTGTCAATTATTCTGCATAGATCTTGGGCATAGGTTTGCAAGCTACTAAGAACTAGCCAATCAGAACTTGATAAATCATATAAACATTTTAACTGGTGTATGTCCAAAATCAACACATTTTTTTATACAGTGGAACCAGCATGTAAAGTTTTTGGATTCCCAAGTGTTAAGTGTATTTATATGAATTTTGTTTAAAAAGTTTTTAGTAGCTCTAAAGGGGAATAATAACTCTAGCCATAATTTTAATGGTGGTGCTGTGGTAGCGTTGTCGCCTCACAGTAAGATGCTGTTCAGTTCGATTCTCAGCTAGAGCGTCTTCTGCGTGGAGACATGCGTGAATGGGTGTACCTTCGTTGAAGGTTGTGTGTCAGGGCTGGTAACTCTGGCATGTAAAAATCAACTACCAATCATTAGCGGACCGGAGTTACGCTGTGGCGACCCCTAACCGGGAAAAGCCGAAAGACACAAACAAACAATTATTAATGATAAAACTTCTAAGTATATTGTAAATATAATTTATATAATTTAAATTAGTAGGTTTAAAAGAATTATATTGTATGTTGACACTTAGGATATGCCAAAGTTTATTACTTTGTTCATTTAATGGCACATTTTTAGTTAATTTATTCTCATTTAAAAAGATACTGGTGTGTAAAACTTCCATGCTGATGTAAATTTCTGATCAATCCATCTTATAAATGTTTTGATAATGGAAGCTTTAATTTAAGACTCTATGTCTGGGGAAATTAATACCACCCAACTCCCAAGGTCTTATGTGATTTGAAAAGGCCATTCAATTTACTTTTGGAAACCAAAGAAACTTTATAAGAGTTTTATTTATTTCTTTTAGAAAATTTTTGTTGGGAATAATAAGAATAGCTTGCGCAGCATAGTTTATTTTTGGGAAAGAACCATCTTAATTAGTTGTATTATTAATAAATTAGTTAAAAATAATGTGTTCCATTTTTCAATATGTGTATTTAAGTTTTTCACAATATTGTTATAGTTTATTTTTAATGTTAAATCCATATTTTCACACAGTATTATCCCTAAATAATTTATAGAGACCACCTGTTTTCCAATTATATGGTTTATATTTAGGTCGGTATAATCTTTTTTATTTAATAACATGAAATTAGATTTTGTTTTCCTAACACAAAGACCTGAAATATGAGTTTATTAGAGTAAGGAGAATGTCGTCAGCGAAGAGCATCATTTTAGAATTAAACTGACCATAAATGTCAACGCCTTTGATTTTAGGATTGTGATAAATTACTGAAGAAAAATATTCTCTTGCAAGTGCGAATAAGACTGGGGACATAGGGTAACCCTGCTTTGTACCCTTAGTAATTACAGTGGCTTCTGAAGTAAATGGACCCAATTTTATATAGGAAAGATTATTTTTGTAAATGTTTTTGATTAATGATATGAATTGTGTAGGAAAATTATACATTTCTAAGACTTTAAAAAGATAATCCCATTTTAGTGAGTCAAAGGCTTTTTCAATATCAAGAGCTACTATAAGGGCTTCTTGATTGTCTCTGTTTGAATATCAATAATAGTTAAAATTCTTTGAATGTTATCATGGGTGTGCCTATTGTAGATAAAGACTGTTTGATCATCATTAACAACATGCATTAGAGAATTTTTTATTCTACTGACTAGGATAGACATGAAAATTTTATAATCGTTATTAAGTAGTGAAATTGGCCTGTAAGAATTACATTGATTTGGATCTTTAGTTTCTTTTTTGATAGGGGTAATGAGTGCATATCTCCATGAAGGTGGAATTGTATTTTGCATATGAACTTCATTTAGAGCTTTATGTAATACTGAGATTGCAGATGTAGGAAGTCATTTATATATTTCAATAATAATTCAGTCAATACCAGGAGATTTACTGTTTTTGCTTTCTTTAAAAGAGATTTTTTTTAATATCTAAGAATAGTTTTTCTGGGATTTTTTTATTTTGGATAAATCCAGATCAAAATGTGGAGTATCGTGAGGTGAATCAATATTTCTAAAATGTTCTGCAAAATGAAATTTAAAGGCATCTAAGATGTCGCTTATATCAGATACATTATTATTTTTCCCTTCATGAATGATATTTATAATATTATTTTCAGAGTATTATATTTTTATTCTCAATACTAGATTCTGCAAGTGCTTAGGTGACACAGAAAAATAATTTAGTTTAAATTTTTCTAGAGCCATATTAGTCTTGTGAGTTAAGATTTCATTGTATTTTTTATTTAGTTCCCCAATATCTTTTATTTTAGTAATTGAGTCTAATGATTTATTGGAATTAGTTTCTATAATTTGCTTTTGGATATTTGCTACTTCAATTTCCCATTATTTTATTTTATTATTAAACCATGTTATAATTTTACCATAGAATAACTATATTTATATTTTCTGTATAATTAGTATTTAAGAAGAACTGTATTTCTGAATCAAGCCATGGTTTAATTTTTTTTCAATTTGGTAATATAAGCTGGGATTCTTTTTGTGAAAGTTAATCTCTTAAAATCTATTTGAAGTTTAAGAATAAGTGAACTGTGATCAGACAGGGGACATGGAATTATGGAAAAATCATTTATTTTCATTCTCAAATCTTGAGATACAAAGATTTTATCAATTCTAGTTTGGGTATTAAATCTGTGGTCAAATATATTATATAGTGTTTAGGCAGAGGCATATTTCAAAATAAGAAGAAACAAAATTTTTATCATCTTTGCTCTAGGCTACATACCACACAAGTAGTGACTGTGAACTGTCTGAATAGAATGTTAAAAAGTTAAGTCAATGAAATTTTAGTAACTAAAATCAAAACTATGATGCTTTATATTAATCATTCTTAAAAAAACAATAATTCTTTTCAAAATCTATTAATAAGACGCAGTACTGAGCAACTAGATAAAGCCTATAGTCTCATAGGTGTAGGATTTAGATTGTCTAGTGTGTACTTTCCCTTAAAGGTTGTCTCGGAGCTAACCACGTAAATGCATGAAATGAATCTGCTTAACAGATTCCTTTTTTACTCTTAAGTCCTTTTACTAAATACAAACGATGGAAAGTGTACAGATAACAGAATGGTTCCCCTCCCTTTCAACCCACTCAAAGATTCAACTCCGATGATACTCGAGCGTTCATCTGACTAACAAGATGACTACAGGACGTTTCAGCACAATAAGTACATTATCTGCAGGTTGAGAAGTGCTGAAATAATTTCCAGCTGCCTCCTTGCTCTTTGATACACCCAATATGAATGCCTAAACTAAAAAAATACTCTCAACAGTATCCTGCCCTAGCCAATAAAAGAATAAAACAGAAATACCCTTATTGTGCAAGTTGAATGATTTCAAGGACATATATATTGGTTCCGGCACACTAATTACGGCACTTAAAAGGCAAGAGATTGTGAGAATGCTTAAGGGTTTCTGTCTATAATCTGGTGTGCTTATGAATTGTAAGCTCTTCTATCGAGGCTAAACAAATGTAGCTGTATCTTGATAAGAGAATTAGAATAGTATGTGGAATCTTGTGCGCATCACAGAAAATGAGTTGTTCTTCCCTACATTAAATACAATGATGCCGAAGTGTATTGCTATTTTAAAGAATTGGCGCCATTGTATATTGAGTGCGCGAAGCAGTGCTAGGTTGTTTGTAAGCGTTCGAGAATTTAAAAAAAAAGGTGCATGCATGTGCGTACATAGAAAACTGTTAAAATATGAAATATTAACGTTTTCCATTAATTAACAATGCCTTATACCAAAAAAAGATTAGTTTTTAGATAGAAATGAATATTAACAATCAAATTATGATAATCAGAATTAGTTTTAAACATTACTTGAAGTGAATAGTAAATAATCAAATCATGTAGGAGGTAACATAATGCAGTATTTTTAAACCGGTTACTATAATTTAAAACATTTTATAGTAATGAGTGTTGGTTTATGAATGAACTAAAGCAACTATAATAAAAGTATCCCTTTGAGTGTGAGCGTCGATGAAATAATGTACTAAGCAGACATTTGAGAAGATGTTCACTTTGTTCTCTTATAATATGTAGCTAATAAAAAAAATGTGGCAAGTGTCATTTGAGCCTGGTTTTCCTCATTTGCTATGCAAGGAAATTTACTATGTTTCTAAGTGTCACATTAATTAAATAAGCACTTTTCCTTGTCAGGAATAAATACCAGACTTGTGATAGATATATTATAGTAAGTGTAAGTTTAAGTACAAGCATAGAGGTCTCATAGTAAATATATTATGTAATAAAATACATACTTTTTGAAATAAAGTCCAGAAGACTAGACTTTGTTGAATCTTTGAGAGATCTGGAAGACTGCATGGTTTTAGAATCAGTTCTTTGTTTCTTTTTCCTTACATCAGACCAAGTATTTTTCTTTGGGGATCTTTTCAGATTGGTTGATACAGACCAGTCCATTTCTTCAGGAATTGTGATGATACTGTTTTTCTTGATGAAGGTGGAAGCTTCTTCGATGTCGTTAAAAGTTTTCAAGTCATTTGAGTAAAGAATTCTGATTTTAGTAGGATAGACCATTTGCGCTTTTATTTTATTTTGCTTGAGAAGTTTCACTAATGGCCATGTTTTTTTCTTTAATTCTAACACTTTTGCAGAATAGTCATTGTCAAATCTAATCTGACTCTGTTTATATATAATGGGACTTTTCCTCCAGGCTGATTTTAGTACGAGTTCCTTATCCAAAAAAGAGAGAAACTTTACCACAATTGATCTTGGTGGTGTATTTGGAGAAGAGGGGATAGATTTTCCTATGGCTCTGTGAGCTCCCTCTATTCCATCTGATAGTGCCTCTTTTAAATCAAGCACTTCAGGAAGCCAGGAGTTCAAAAAGGTGATGATGTCTTCACCCTCAGTTTTTCTGGAAGAACAAATATTCTTATATTAGTTCTCCTCTTTATGTTCTCTAAATCATCTACTTTGTTGATTACCCAATTATTTTGGTGTAGCAAGAATTCTGTCTGATTTTCCTCTTCTTTGAGCCTCAATCTATGTCATTTAGTGATGTCTCCATATCAAGTAATTTATTTTATTGCTGCTGTAATATTTCTTTTAATACATCTATTTGCTTTTGGCAGTTTTCCTTGAGACTTTCCAAGTTATCAGTAAATCTATCCATTTTCAACGACAGTTCCTGTAATGTGGAAAACATCAGTTGAATCTCTTTCTTCAGAGTAGTTTCTGAGTGAGAATTCTTTAAGCTGGCCATTACCAAACAGTTGAAATGTTCTCCAGTATATTTTGACAGGAAAAACTCAACAAAATTCATTGAATTTGATAGAGTTGTAGTTCTTAAGTTTCTTGATGTTATTTTACTATTTTTAGTTAATGAAAATATTTTTTTCCTGTTTTCTAGTACTGTTTTATGGAGCTCTAAAAGATGCTGCCTGTTTGCCATCTAGGCTCTGCCCCCCCCCCCCCAAGGAATTCATGTTTGGGTCCATCTTAGAGCTTAACATGTAAGCTACAATGTCTAAAAGGTTGGACATTATACAGGAATAATGTACCACCCAAGGGTATTGTGAGACCTGGCCAGCAGAGGGCATCAAACCATGAAAGGTCAATTACTTCCCTAAAATGCACTCCATGCAGGACATTTTTTACATTTAGAAAATGTCCTTAGTTTTTTTTTTGTTTTTACTTTTTATGTATAGATTTATAACATTTTAGGTGGTTCCTGCCTTTTTGCTGGTACTTCTAAGAAATTATAGTATCTTCTCATTCTACAAGTGGAGCCCGTTGTGCTTTCTGAAAATATTTTTATTTAATTTTAATATTAGACAGCATTTTCAAATAGGAAATAAATGCCACTGTGCATGGTTTTCATGGCTTAACAATGCAGAACATTTGCATCGTTTCAGTAAGATTTAATTATTTCTATGAAAATGTTTGGTCTGCATTGCAGACTCCTATCCACAAACATTAAAGTCACTACAATATAATGAAAGAATGACTACATAATCTTGTGAGAAGCAGTAATTAAAAACAAATCCTGTTCCAGAATCACTTTGATTTGAGTGTTTTGTTTACGGACATGCTCTTACCTCAACCTCCCACAGATTAGAATTTGCTACTTTCAGAAAGAAATTCTGAGATGAACTAACAGCTGAAGTAGCTGAGCAAAACGACAATTTTGTGTGTGTGTGTATTGCTTCAGTTATTTGCTAAAGGCCTGTGGATTGATGTAAAAGCTACTGATAGTACTGTTTTACTGTCTAGGCAATGATCAACAGGAAGAGAAAAAAGTGTGTATTTTGTAACACACTACTGGTGTGTGTGTGTGTGTGTGTGTGTGTGTGTGTGTGTGTGTGTGTGTGTGTGTGTGTATGTGTGTGTGCCTGTGAGGATTAAATGACAAAGTTGTAGGTTTTCTGTTCTGCAAATTCTGCTATATTCATGTTTTCATTCAGGAAGTTTATGCATTCATTGAAAATGCAGAAATAATCAACTGAAAACATGAAGCCTTTGTACTTTCCAATGCATTTTCTACATTAACAAGGAACGTAATCGTTGATAGCAGAGATGCAGTGCTGCAAACCAAGTTACTTTTTAGCAGTCAAGTGAGAGTTATTTTTTTGTCTTTGAACCATTATTGGCTGCCTAGATGCTTGACTTTTAAAATGTCTCCTTGTAAATGTTTTTGTTTTGTTTGCTTGTAAATTGTGACATTACGAAATGGGGAGTACAGAGTTGTGTCTTGATATGACCATCATTCTTCATTGTGTTTGCTCATTTTATTAGTCTGGCTTTTTGCACTGTTATCAACTGGATGTTTTTGTGTTTTTATCCAATCAGGACTTATCATTTATAAAGAACATAATCTAAACTCTTTTATTTTACAACTAACGTTTAGAAAGAAAATCATTCCCTTGGAATGTCTCCCATCCTGGCTTCACCTACAAGCTGTTTGGGAACATCTTCTGGTTGCCAATACAGCAAAAACAGTTTCTATAACATATAGGTTCATAGGTGTGTACTAGGCTAATAGCCCTGGAGCCTTTACAAGCCTAGAATATAGGATTACCCTGGCATCGTGCCACCCGACCTTAGTTCCCAGTGTCTCTGTCAAGTAGAGCCACTGGAGTGATCCCCGGGGTGAATTTTCTATTTCCCATCCACTCATCAAGACTTCTCTTGAAGAGGGCCAGTGAGGCGCTCCGCTTGACATGTATGGGAAGTCTATTCCATAGCATGGGGAGTCTCTGGATTATGAACCTGTCCCTCCAGCACATTCTGTTGATTGTGATAATGAGGTTGAGGTCACTGGAGCATGTGGTGTTGAGGGATTGGGATTTCTTTAGATGTAGCATTTCTAATGGAGCTGGATCAAACGTGGCTTTGTAAGTCAAGCAGAGATCGCCTCTGAGTAGGTGATATGAGACAGAGAATAGTTGGGAGTTTTTTGAGTCTATCCATATAGGACAAGTGTTTAAGGTCTAGGATCCTCTTTGTGAGGTACTTTTGTGGCCTCTCCAGTTGTTGCAAGTGTTTAGTGAGGTAAATGCCAAATGTGGCATTGTACTCGATGATTGGCCTAATGAGGGAAGAGTAGAGGGAGACAATGACCTCTTTCTTCCTGGATTCAAAACCCTTAGTAATGAGACGTGCCACAGAGAAGGCAATGTGGTGGTCAAAAGAGAGGTTGCTGCCAACATGTATTCCCAGATCTCTTATGACGCCTTCTGTGTTCAGTGGACTAGCATCGATTCATTCATGGGAACCGGATTTTTCCCAAAGGGGATGACGACACATTTTTTGGCATTGAGCTTAAAGCCATGGTTCTGACACCAGTCATTGGTCTCAGTGAGGCCTTTCTGTAGGATGTCAACATCACTTGGGGAGTTAATTATGGCTCCCAACTTGCTATCATCTGTGAACTTTGTCAGCCAGAGTCCCTTTGTGTTGGCCTGGACTTCAGAAAACTAGATACCAAACAGGAGAGGACCCAGGACAGAACCCTGTAAACCACATTACATACAAACTGCCTTACTAACCCTTTATTTCTGTCATGCCTCACCTAGTTACAATTAATGGCTATACAAAGTATTATTAACATTAACAGGACTACATCCCTCATAAAATAAAGTACTCCATAAGAAATAGCAATTTACAGTGGTTATGTCTTTATTGCACACACACACGCCACTAACAGAGGACAGCGATATTCTGGTCTCTGTGTACACAATCAGCATCAGAATGTATGGCAAACACAATGGTTAAGCCTTTTTAGGTGCAGCATGAATACTTAGATATAGATCATAATAGTAAACTGTCAGTTTGATATGTAGCCAGAGTGTCACAGAACACATTAAACTGATTTATAAAACAGCATATAGTACACCAAAATATGTATTTTGTCCATTCATTATAACTTCTAAAGGTGCCAGCAGTAAAAGTGGAGTTGCTTTTTACGTACTTAAAAAAAAAAAAAAAACTATCACTGTAGCAGATATTGCGAGGCACAATTTGCCGTTTGCTAACATCTTTCTCTTTCTTGAACAACTAGTTATTTTCATGATCAACAAGGTAAAATGCACTATTCAGTCCAGTAATGACTATACTGACCACACTGTAAAGTTGGATTACTTTTACTCAGTTAAGGCAAGCTTGGGTGACCTACAAAAACAAAGTGAGCTTTACTTGTTAATTAAACAAATTGTTTAATTATCACCTCTCTTTTTAAATGATGTAGCAACCATACAGAGTATATGTTATAAGGTTCATAGGTAGGTACTAGGCTATCAGCCCAAGGGCCTAAGTAAGCCTAGCCAACAAGGTTCCCTGGCTTACGCCACCCAAGAAAGTTAATTTCCTGTGTCCCTGTCGAGCAGAGCCACAGAAGTGATCCCCGGGGTGTATTTCCTATTTCCCATCCACTCATCAAGATTTTCCTTGAAGAGTGCTAATGAGGAACTTTACTTGACACTTGTTCCAGAGTATAGGAAGTCTCTGGGATAGGAATCTATCCCTCCAGCATGTCCTGTTTATTGTGGTGACAAGGTTTAGGTCCCTAGAGCATGTAGCTCGGAGGGATTGGGATTTCTTTAGGTATAGCATGTCCAACAGCTCTGGGTCTGACATAGCTTTATATGTTAGGCAGAGATCACCACGGAATAGGCGATAAGCTACGGAGTAAAGCTGGAGTTTTTTGAGATGGTCAGTGTAGGGCATCTGTTTGAGGCCAATAATCCTCTTTGTGAGGTACTTCTGTGGCCTTTCCAGCTGCTGCAAATGTCTTGTGAGGTACATTCCAAAAGGGGTGTCATACTCTATAATGGGTCTAATGAGTGTCGAGTAGAGGGGAACAATGACCTCTTTTTTCCTGGAAGAGTACCCTTTTGTGATGAGGTGTGCTACATAGAAGGATTTCCTGACTACTGTGGGGATGTGATTATCAAAGGAGAGACTAGTGTCCACCTGGGTCCCAAGGTTTCTTATCACACATTTGGCGTTAAGTAGACTGCCGTCTATGTGGTAGTTCATGGGTACTGAGTTTTTACCAAAGGGGATGACAATGCATTTTTTGGCATTGAGCTTGAGGCCATGGCTCTGACACCAGGCATCTGTCTCAGTGAGGCCCTTCTGTAGGATGTCCACATCATTTGGGGACTTGACTATGGCTCCTAGTTTGCAGTCATCTGTGAACTTCATTAGCCAAAGGCCTTCTGTGTTAGCCTGTACTTCAGAGAAGTAGATACCAAACAGGAGAGGTCCCAGGACTGAATCCTGTGGTACTCCACTTGTCACTGGTTTGAAGTCAGATTTGGAGTCTGCAACTTTTACAGTGTGGGTTCTGTCAGTGAGCCAGTTGACAACCCATCTTGTGATGTAGGGATTTATACCTAGTTTAGTGAGTTTAGCTATAATTCCAGAATGGGGATGGTGTTTAAAGCCTTGCCGAGGTCATAAGCTGTGTGAACCACCTTACCCTCGTCTACGACTTTGGTGACTGCCTCAAAGAAGTTGATCAAGTTCAGGAGGCATAATTTGCCTTTCACAAACCCGAACTGGGTAGGGTCCAGAGTTTGGAGGTTACCAATGTCTTTGTTTATGAGTCCCATGATGATACGTTCCATGGCCTTACAGACCAGCCTCGTCAGGCTAATAGGGCGATGGTTCCTGGGATCAGTGGTGGCTCCCCCTTTGTGGAGTGGGATAACTGCTGCTGTGCGCCACTCAGTGGGCACAAAGCCTGACATGTGGCTATGATTGAACATGGTACTAAGGTGGGGAGCCAGTTCTTCTAAAGTTTGTGTAAAACGCAGCCTGGGATGTTGTCCGGTCCCATGGGTGCTGTGTTTTTTGTTTTAGAGAGTGCAGCTTTTACCTGCATAGATGTGATTACGAGGACTCTGCAGTCTTCCTGTATAGATATGGCCCCTTTACAGGATGAGAGGGGGATAAAGTAAAGGATGAGAGGGGGATAAAGTTAGCACTGAACCTATCTGCCAGAATGTTGGCAATATCAGTTGGTTCTATAATTTTTGTGTCATAGTGCTGTAACTCAGAGCAGATCTGGGTATTGTCATTGAGATTCTTGACATAGTTATAGAATGCCTTCTGGTTGCCCTTAGAATCAGTGGAGATTTTGTTTTCATAGTTAGCTTTGGAGGATCTTAGAAGGGTTCTCAGCTTCTTACTGAGGCTGACCAGGGAGCTCATCCACTCATGCGATTTTACTCTCTTTTGCAATAGTTTCTTCCTTCTGTTGTAGAGTTTGTTTATGGCAGGGAACAACCAGATTGGCTTCCTTTTTTTGGAGGATAGCATCTTGGTTCTGTTTGGGATAGCATGATCCATGCACTTGTGTAAGTGCTTATAGAGTGCATTTGTGTAGGATTCAGCAGTCATAACTGTATTGTCCATCTGCATGGGTGTCATGAAGTTCACCACTTCTGTCTTAAGAAGCATGAAGTTGGCTTTGGAGAAATTTTTTACCATGGTTTCCTTAATAGGGGGTGGGGGCGGGATGTGGGTATCTTGGCTGATTAGCTTATGGTCGGATCTGACCAACGAGGAGTTGACTTCAGGTGTGGAACACCAGTCACTCATGCTGGTAATGACTAGGTCTAGGATATTGTTGCCCCTGATGGGGGTGTGGATAAGTTGATCCAGGGCATTGGAATTTATGAATTCCAGAAAGTGTTGAGCAAAGGAGTTGGTACATGAGTAGCTTTCCCAGTTAATGGTGGGGTAGTTGAAATCAGCCATTATTAGGGTGTTTGGTTGAACCCTAATATTTTCCAATATATCAAGAAAAGAGGAGTGGGAATCCTGGGGCATGGTGGGGGATATGTAGCAAGCTAAAATTTGGACTGCAGTTTTGCCCAGAGTTAGTTGCACTTGGATAACCACGGATGCATTATGCTGAGCAACTAGCCTGGAGGTGTGGATATCCTTAATGAATATGGACACACCTCTGCCTTTGGTGTTCCGGTCCAGGTTAGGTGGCCGAAAAGTGTGGTATGAGTTATAGCCTGGTAATGCTGGGGTGTTCTCTGGAGCCTTGAACCAGGTCTCAGTCACTGCACAGATATCAATGTTCTCCATTTTAAGGAGTGCCTCGAGTGAGTGGATTTTGAGATTTAGACTTCTAGTACTGAGTAGCATTACCCTCAGTTTTTGCTTGCCTGTTCCTGTTACGGTGGCGAATTTGTCATTTGAACCTTGCCTAAAAAGGCACTATAGGGGCAACAAGAGCCTTAGCTAGAATCCGGTATCCCAGGGGTGACAGGTGCAGGCCGTCTCTGGCAAAGCATCGTGGTCTGTCAACCATGCCGTCCCAGGCAGACAGATACTGGATCCCCTTAGAATGACACCAGAAACTTAGCCAATTGTTGAAGACCATCATTTTGTCCTTGTACTGCGGTATTATTCTAGGCGATGGCAGGATGCTACTCAGGGGCAGGGTCATACCTGCCTGGGCTACAAGATTGGAGAGGTTTTCCATGTCTCTTTTCATGTAGTCTAGGGAGGTATGTCTCAGGTCATTCACACCAACATGTACAATGACAGAGTCATATTTGTACTTGTTGTGGAGTGACCGGAGTGCATCGGTTATGTGGCAGATCCTGGCACCCGACAGGCAGCTAGCAGTAACCTTCTCCTTGTTTAGCCTGGTGAGTGGGACACCAGTGTGCCTGACTATAGAGTCACCTATGACTAGTGTGTTGGGTACGTTGTTTTGCCTTATGGGTTGTGGTTGAGTGGCACACTGAGTCTGTAGGCTGTGTGTCATTTGTGTTGTGTTGGCGGGGTGGAGGTTGGTTGCATTTCTGCTTTGGAGGTCTCTGTTGCTTGAGCAGATTATTACTGAGAGCCTCCACGAATGTTTTTGTGTTTCTATGTGTGGATTTTGGTGGTGTAGGTTTAGTGGGACTATGTGATGAGTGTGGTGTGGTGCAAGTGTTTACCTTCTCCTCTTGACTGTCAAGTTCAGTCTTGGTTGGAGAGAGCTTTACCTCCAGTTTGGCTAGATAAGTGCATCTCTCACAGGTTGTAGTGTTGGGTGGGAAGAGGAGAGGGTTGTCTGTGTACATAAGGCAATTGCTACATTGCCCCAAGATGCCCAGATTAATCAGATAGACAGGAGAGAACACTGGGAGCTGACCCTTGGACATGCCTGAATAAAAAACTATTTTCCTCTAGACAAGTGAGGAAAGTAAATACAAAAACTATTTTCCTCTGGGTAATGAGGAAGGTTGAGTGCTGTAGTAATTTGTAGCTTATTTAGTGCTTACAACAAGTTCTGAACAAGTGCTGAACACGAATAAGCAAATTCAAGTGCTAAAACTAAGAATCTGTATCTGAACTAGACTAGTTACAGGAAAGAAACAAGTGCAAATGCAGGCTTTTAAATCAGAAAGTTGAAAGAGATGGAAAAAATTGCCTAAACAGCCAATAACTACAACTTCTGACCAGAAAACACTCATGTGGTAGATAGGTTACTCAGTACTTACCACTCCCACTGATAAGCTAGCAGGCTTCCCTCCAACACAGAAAGGCTTGGGGGCCTCAGGAGGTTACAAACAGTGCTGGATACAGCAAATCTGTATCTGGACTAGACTAGTTATAGGAAGGGGGGGGGCAAGAGCAAATGTGGGCTTTTAAATCAGAAAGTTGAGAGTGAGATGGAAAAACTGCCCAAATGGCCAATAACTACAATTTCTGGGCCAGAACCACTCCTTATGTGGTAGATAGGTTAAGTAGTGCTTACCACTCCCACTGATAAGCTAGAAGGCTTCCCTCCCACATAGAAAGGCTTGGGGGCTCAGAAGCTTACAAGCTTCCCTGGATAAAGCAAATCTGTATCTGGACTAGACTAGTTACAGGAAAGACAGTTAAGCAGAACACAGAGAGATTCTAGCGAAGTTTTTTTTTTTTGTAAAAGAAAGGGAGAAAGGAGAAGCAGAAGATAATTCAAGGTTAGGAAACTAAGTGGGTTGGCCTTCTCGAATGTTCTCTCTGTATTAGGTCGAATGAGCTAATGACACTAGACTGGGAGGAGTGTCCCAGATCAAGGAATATGATGCTATAAATCAAACCATTCACAGCAGTGTAACATAGCAACAACAACATAATTGCAGCAGTGTTTTTATTTTAATTTTTTTTAATTTTATTTTATTTTACATATGTAGACCGGGCTAGTCTAGCTGGATATATGTACATTTTCAGTAGAGGCCCGGGGAGATAAGCTCCAAACAGTTTAAAATAATTTCTCATCAAAAGTAGTACATGTTTATAATGCAAATACATTCACAGTACAGGAGATAAACAAACTTTAACTGACATATTAATAATACTTAAAAATGTAGAGTATTAGACTTGACTTAGTAGAAATACAGTTACAAATAAGTATTCAGAAAGAAAAATAGCATAATGTACAGTAAGTGTAGATAAAAAGAAAGTTAAGAGAAGTAGTAGTTACATAATACGTCTAGTAGTAAAACATGTCCAATAATTAAACATTTTTTTTTGATACAGTAGTAATACTATGATGAAGAAGTGGATCATTAGGTGTTAAGATGAAGTAAAAGCAGGGTTGAGTCAAGTAGCAAGAGCTAGTTAGTCAGTCAGGGTTCGTACATGGGCATATCCAATGTGTTTTGAGGAAGAGCTTTAGGTTCTTTTTAAAAAGAGTTATAGAGAGGAGTGTAGAAAGTTTGGAGGGAAGCAGATTCCAGGTTTTTCTGACAGTATTAGAGAAGAGACAGTCACCGGCCTTATTGTTTGCTTTGCTGATATTTACAAGAAGATTTTGTGAGGATCTAAGAGATTTCAGGTTATGGTAGGGGTGAATAAGAGTAGATAGTATGGGTGTTTTGGAAGGTTGATAAAGTATCTTATGGCGATGGCTTATAACCCATATGAGACATTTACCGTATTATGTCACCCAATGATTCTTTCATTCAAATAATAAAAAGGTTATTTAGCAGTTCCAATGTTCCCAATAAATACAACGTGTTTTTTTTTTTTTTAGTTTATATAAAAATATTTTTGGTCTTTGACCCCACTAATATTTTAGATGTCAGCTTCACAGATTAGCTCCCTATTTATCACCCCCCCCCCCCGAAACTGCTATCTTGATAACCCCATCTAGCACACTACATGGTGGATTCCTTCTTCAGGAGGAATTTAACTTAAGCATAGAATAATCTAACATGTCAAGAAACTGGGGGACAGTGGTGACTAGTGGATGGCAGGCATCATGGGCATTAAATGAGGCTCCTGGTTTAAGCCTTAGTCACCAAGTGAAAACGTATGCGGTAAGGTTAGCATATTACATGACACTGCACTGCATATTACATCACACATCCATGCATATTACATTTAGCAACCACTCATCTTTCACAATCACAACACACAGCTAGCTTTTTTGGCAATGATTTATTTCATAAGAAACAGGTAGTAGCCTCTCTGGCAATGACTTGCTTAAAGGAGAACATCAGCTAGCTAACAGAGTTTTGACTAAAAAGCCAATTAAGCATTTTTGTTAAGAAAACACTTAATATATGTGATTTATGAACACTGTAGTTCATAGGTTCATACTAGGCTATCTGCCCAAGGGCATTTATAAGCCTAGCCCATAGTTATGTGGCTTTCGCCACCCCTTTAGTTTGAAGAAAACTATGCCTATTATAAAATGCTGGCAAATGAAAACATGGCAGCTACTGTGTGTGGCTTCTCACTTCCCTAACTTCTGATCCTATCAGAGATTCCTTAGTGAGGAAGTTAGGAAAACATGGATCTACAAAGAGGTTGCATGTACAGTATCCACCATATTTTCAATTACCAGAAATTTCAGTTTTAACAGCAATGCATACCTCTCAACCTCTTAATGCAAGAGATCTCGACAAAGCCTAAAATAATGGGGAGGGGGAACAAAGGCCCCATAATAGGGACAGATTTTAAATATTGGTCTTAGAAAGTTGCTAAAGTAACAAGATTTGTATTAGCATGTATTTTCTGAAGGATATAAAGTCTGAAACTCAAATGTATGTCATTATTTAGTGATTCTAATCTTCAGTGATTTTCCAGAAAACTACAAATTTTATGAGGAACAGTCCAAAACTAAGAGGCAAAAATCTGGACAGTTGAGAGGCATGCAAAAATGTCACAGATCGTACTTTTTAGCTGAAAGAAAAGTTAATTCAGATGTCAACTACCAAGAGTGACCACCAGTTCAGTAACACTCCCTTTAAAAAAGAGGGACTATAAAAAAAAATACCACAAAAATGACATACTGCGACTCAGCAAATCAGTGTACTTAAAAAAGATTTGCTTTTCCATCAGTTGTATTTGCTATAAACATTTTATACTGGCTTCCTTATAAAGTATCATAACCAAGCTGACCTACATTTACAATGCAGGCATCAACAGCTAAGTAGCGTTTACATTTTGTCTTTTATGTAGATCGTCCGTTCCTATCTTACTTACTAGCCCTAGCATTTTGTAACATTGTTACTGAAAGAAACCTTATGTGTCCTCCATTTCCACCAAAGGAAACATTCTATGTATGTTGTACAACAGACACAAACCTAGAGCTGAAAAACATTTTGTCAAGTGCAACACACACGCGCGCGCACACACACACACACGCACACGCACACACGCGCACACACGCACACACACACACACACACACACACACACACACACACACACACACACACACACACTACCTACATGCTTTCAAGAAAAAACACAAAAAGGTCCCCCCACAACCTGTCTTTCTTGAATGCTATTAACTGCAAGAGACTTGCTACTTTTGGTTTTACTCTACAATAAAAACAAGCCTGCATTTCAAGAACTGTGACCCAACTAAAACAAAAGCTTTGGTAGAGTAGACAAACCACTGTACTGCACACTTGCACCGTTCTGTAAAAACATTCTCTGCTCCTCAAAAATGCTTTCCTAATTCAAATACACCAAAACCTAAATGACACTAGGAGAATCCAGATGTGCCTTGAAATATGATCACCCAAGGGCAAGCCAGCTTCAGGAAGCAGTCAGGTTAATGGCTACTACAATGTCACTATAGAATTATTTCTTCATCAAAACGTCACAAACCTCCAGGGAGCCTTGCGTCAAGACGTAGTTTCAGCCATCACATTTAAAGACCTTCAGTAATATTTATACTGTGAATTAAGAAGGGTTAACTACAGACAGCTACTGCATGTGCACATAAACCACACAGGTATACATAAAACTTTGCTGACAAGACATTAATTTTAATTAAACAATACATTAACTAACTGGGATGAGTCAAGAGCAGAACTGCACTGCTAAAGGGCCGAAGAAACTCTAGTGATCTCAAAGTGAGTTGCAAAATACAAACTCTATGTAGGCATTTAGTAGGTTTTAGATTTTCTCAGTGCCTAAAGCCACTCAGTGTTTCCAAAATGAAATTCTGAGTGACTCAACCAACCCTAGAAGCCTAACAAAGTATGGTTAAAGTTTACACAAAATAGCTACTTCATCACACGAAGTGAAACTATGCTTTCATTCCTGACCCTATACATTATCCAACAGAAGCATGTGTATCCCTGACTACCATTCAACATATGCTAAAATCCATAGGGGAAGGAAATATATGTGTGTGTGTGTGTATCATAACCTTTACACTTTATCTATGTAGGTGAGTGTGTGGATCGTCATCTTTACACTTTGTGTGTGTGTGTGTGTGTGTGTGTGTGTGTGTGTGTGTGTGTGTGTGTGTATAAAAACAAAAGAAATAAAAAAAAACATATGGAAGAAAAAAAGGAAGGCAAGAAAACGGTTTAAAAACGATAATTATTAAATACTGGGGGAAAATGATGTGAGGCTTTAACAGGGAAGCTACAGCCATCAGTCAATAATGCAGCAACTTCTCTCACACCACAGAAATACTTCTACCTTTCTCACAGTTATGACCCATTCTCCACGAATACGGACTACAGGCCTCTTAGTTCCATGTCAAAGAATAAAAGAAAGGCATCC
Source organism: Protopterus annectens (assembly GCF_019279795.1). Taxonomy (NCBI): domain Eukaryota; kingdom Metazoa; phylum Chordata; order Ceratodontiformes; family Protopteridae; genus Protopterus; species Protopterus annectens. The sequence continues at coordinate 355,796,037 of NC_056744.1, forward strand.
ACAAACAGCTCAGCCTTTGAACCCGGTACCAGACATCTGATTTATAAAGCAAAAGAAAACAAAATTAGAAGATGTCATTTTTGACTTGTCGGCTTTTGAAAGCCGTAGCAGATAACTTCCGTTGTGTGCATGCCAAGCTCTCTCGCTGTCCTTCTCTTACTCTCTCTCTCTTTTTTCCACTTATGTGAGTGCTCATTTCTACCTCAACCGCAATCTGGCTGCAGACAGAGAGGAATTCATGGCTGCAGTTATTAAATCAATTGTCTGACCCATCCAGAGATCACATTCACATTAGTAACTTTCAAAGCAGCAGCCTGTATTCCTTAGCTCTTCTGTACTCTGCCTCAGCTATAACATCATCTATTATTGCCTTGACGGATAATAAATGTAACCGCTTGAAGATTATGAACTCCACAAATACTACTTTTTGTCCCAAATATTGGTTTATGTTTTTAGATAATAATGTCATTTTCCTTTAAAACTCAGTATTCAGGTTTCGACATAAAATCAAAAGTATTAGTACAAAGCAACAGTGTAATTGTTTAATTATGACAAAAAAATGATATACTTAAGGAATGGGTTCTCACAAGGTACACTGTGATACAGAAAGGTATATTAATTACCTCCTAAGGAAGTCATTTCAGAAAATCACCAAGGATTACAGTCTGTCCAAAATGCCAGACATATACATGCCATTGATCAGGATATAAACAGGGATACAAAACCAGCTGTTCTAGGAACTTAAGAGAATTACAGTAATATTTAAAAAATTGTTTCTGACTTTAGGATAATAGGAGTTACAAGGCAACTGTATTCCAAGACCATTATCACCTTTCCAGTGCCCACCCTTAGGTCTTACCTCCCTTTTCAAGGAGGTCAAGTCCAGTCATATCAGGGGTTAATTTATGAATATACAACCAGTTGTCCAGCTCCTTTTCAAAGGCAAAGAGTGTGTCACACCGCTTAACTTGGACAAAGTCTGGTCCAGAAAAAAGGGAGACAGTGCATGACAAACCTATCCCTGCACCTCGTCTTATTTATTTGTTAGAGCAGATTTAGATCTCTTGCCTTTGTCTTAGAGGGACTGTTTGATTTTTTAAGGTTTAAGATTTCTTGGACTACTGGACCCCTTTTAGCTCAATAAACAAGGCACAGATCACCACTAAGGAGTCTACATGATAGTAAATACAGACACAGTCTGCATGTCTTACTTGTGTTCGTGTGGATTTCTTCCGGGTGCTCCTGTTACCTCCCACATTCCAAAGACATACAATTGGTGGAATGGACACTCTAAATTGGCCATAGGTGTGAGTGTGCATGTCAGTGTGTGGTGTGGAAGAGCGGTGGTGTGAATCCTGGCTCTAGATGATTGTCACTGTTGAAGTGACACCCTGTCCCCATGTGCAAAAATGGGAAAAGGGCTTATGAATGGATAGAGATAAAAGCCTCCAGTCTCTTTTGGAGGCTCAGAGATTTTAAGCCAATGATTCTTTTAATTAAAACCCTATGAAGTCTTCCCAATTGCTTGATATCCCTACTATGGTACATCCCAAAGAGGGCGCTGTACTCAAATGTGTCTAATCAATGTGGAGTACAAAGAGGTGAGAACTTCTTTTGATCTACTGGCAGTACCTTTTGCTATGAGCTGCGTGAAGTAAAAGGATTTCCTAATCAGAATTGCAACGTGATGGTCAAATATGAAGAAACTATTCACCCAAGTATCCAGGTCTTTCACTACCTTTTCATTTTGAAGTGGTGTGCTGGTGCTTGCAATTGCTTACTGAATACTACAATGCTGCACTTTTTAGCATTGAGTTTGAGCCAATTTTTTGCGCACCAGTCTGTGGTAGACTTGACAACTCCCAGATTACAGTCATCTGCAAACTCTGTTAAACACAAATCCTCATTAGATATATGGAGATCTAAGAAGTAAGACACTAAATAGTAGAAGTCCTAGCACAAATCCCTGAGGAAATCCAGTGCTTTCCTTCATGGTCTTAGATGATGCACCCCCCTCTACTCCTACTGTGCAAGTCCTGTCCCTAAGCCAGCTGGCTATCCACCTAACCTCATATGTGTCAATCTGGAGCACTTTCAGCTCGTTTATTATATTTACATGCGGTATGCTATGAGAATGCCTTGGTGGGGGTCACGGTACGATGTGTGAACAGCTTGCCTGCAGTGTGAGGCCTGAGTGACCCTCTCATTGAAGTCCAATAGATTAATCAGATAAGAATTACCACTGACAAAACAAAACTGCGGTGGGTCGAGTCTGATAAGATTGTTGAGATGTCAGTTATAATATGACACACGGCTTTGCATACAAGACTGGTTAGCCTGATACATTTGTAATTTCCAGGGTCAGTGGTGCGGCCCCCCCCTTTTGGGCCTTTGCCCCTCCCCCACATTATTTTGGCTTTGTTCAGAATTGTTGCGCAAAGAAGTTGAGAGGACACTAACAAAAGGGAAGTGCTCAGGCATCTCCCTCTGGATGGGAAGAAGGTGGCAAGTGTCCTGGGAGATATTCTTTCCAGTACTGTTACCTGGTGGAAACCAGACAGCTTAAGGGAAGCATGTGCAGCTACAAATGGACATGACCATCTGTGGGCGTATGAATGGGCATGACCATCTGTGGGCGTATGAATGGGCATGACCATCTGTGGGTTTACGTTACTTTAAAAAGTGACAGTCTTGTGCTAAGCCCCCCTTGAGTGCTACTTGGCATGTATAAGGGAAATACAGAGCTTACGGTAAAACATCTTTGATGGCTGCCTGGATGACACCCCCTCCATGATTGCACTTATGGCTGGAGCACTGTGGTGGAAAATCTACAGATCACAGATAGAAAACAAAGGAGCCAAAACGGAGAAAAAAACAGCTGTACACACCTCTCCAAATGCCTAATATACTTAAATTAGTTCATCACTTTCAGTTGCTGTCCCCTACAACCAAAAACATGCATTTTAAGTGATTAATATTATCTTTACAGTTATGGGCAGATCCTTATTGGTGCAAATTATCTTAGACAATTGTGCATATCTTCTGGCCTTGTTAATGTTTCTGGGAGATGCTCAAAAACGGGTTCCATTATGCACACACAGAAAGCCTGCCTACACATTTGATACCATGGAGTTTGAATTGGGAAATGCAGAATCTCAGGACAGTGTGGTAAATGAGATGGAAAAGGTATGTGAGAACATCGGAAACAGAGGAAGTGTGAGCAGTCAGTCATTGGGGTAAGCAGACACAGTTCAGAAATGGGGGTCCAGAGGCAGAACCCACTGGAGGCAGTAGTGTGGCTCTGGGGTGTATGGGGAACAGAAGAGAATGGGTGGTTCTATGAATGAAAAGTAAGTTGCTGATATAGGCAGGTAAGAAATCCAATGGCAAGGATGGCTCATCTGGTGAAGGACAGAAAGGTGGGAGGGGGGGTGTGAGTGAAGAAACAGATGGTGTAGGAGGCTTAGAAGGAGCAGAGCAATACAGAGGAGAGTGTGTGGGGGTAAATGGAATAAGGCAATGATCCAGGACAGTAGGGTGAGGTAAGAAAGTACAGGTGTGCAAAATCTTACCATAACAGTAGATGTCCTTCTCTTCACTGTTGCAGTATTCCTTACATAAAGGATCTCCTGCCAAAGACAGCCCAACATCTGGCCAGTATACCAAAGCCTTTAGTTCTTATAGGTGTCGTATGCTGCACGTATGCTCCCCATGCAAGATGTAGACAATAAAGGTGGCATACAGATACACATTCAGAACTGAAAAAGCCACAAGAAGATCAGAATGTCACTGGAACAAGGATAATGTCCATCTAGAACAAGAAAAAAGAGCCCCTGGACAGGAGGGCAAGAAAAGTACAAGGCAAGAGGTAGAACAATGGGTAGGAGGGAGTGAGCATATACTGCAACAGTGGTGAAAAGGACATCTACTATTACGGTAAGATTTTACACAACTGTACTATGTCTTTCCATATCACTGTTGCAGCATTCTTCACCTAAGGGAGCATGCAAAAGCTCAGCAGAAAGCCTGGGAGGTGGAACGCTCAGAAGAGCCCTCTACAAACCCATTCAGGATAGCCCTGTCAAAGCATGCCCTGACCCTGCAAATAACATGAATATGTAATGCTTAGTGAAGGTATGAATAGATGACCAAATAGCAGCCTCAAGGATGGAACTGGTATTCAGAACCTTGAAAAAAAGGGTTCCTATTACATGATCGAACTTCAACAAGTTCGAACACTATATGGTCAAAACCATATAGTCAAACTTGCAGAAGTTCGAACACGTAAAAAAAAAACAAAAAAAACTTACAAGTAAAACAAACCCTTGCAAACAGGGAGGCAAGCCCTCCTGCACACCCCCCCCCCGCTCTTTAAATATACCAACATACTAACTCCGAGACCTCACTATAGTGCGGAAAGGGAATATTTCCCTTTACAGCACTGTAGTGTGATCTCAGAGTTGGTATATTTAAAGAGCGGGGGGGGGGCTCAACCCCCCCCACATGGGGGGGTGCAGGAGGGCTTGCCCCCCTGCTAGCAACAGTTAGTTTACTGTTGCATGTTGTTTTTTATTTTTTTTCTGTGTTCGAAGTTTTGAAACTTCGAACAGACAAGTTCGATATTGTTGTGTTTGAAGTTTCAAAACTTCGATCACGTAATAGGAACCCGAAAAAAGTACCAGTAGAATGAGCTTTTACTGACAAGGAAAGGTATTTTCCATGAAAACAGTAAGAAAAAGAAACGGCCTTAGAAATCCAGGAGGAGATGGTTTGCTTAGAGACAGACAAATCTAAAGTCGTGGGATAAGAAGAAGCAAAAAAGCAGCTCAGATCTGTGAACTTGTAACATCTATGAACTTATAACATCTGTGAACTTATAACATCTGTGAATAACTTTAGTTTTCTCTAAATAATATCTGTGCTGTCTATGCAAATCCAAGGTATGAAGAACCTTCGCAGTGGCAGGCTGCAGAGACAGAAAAAAGAAAGGAAGATTGATAGATTGATTAAGGGATAACTCAATCACCACTTTGGGCATAAAGGAAGGATTAGTACAGACAGACACCCCGTCTCCTTGAAAAACTAAAAAAGGAGTAAAAGCCACGAGAGTCTCAAGTTCAGATACACTCTTGGCTGAAGTGGGAGCTACAAGACAAAAAGTATGTTGTAAGGAAGCTGAAGCAGCAGGCTCAAAAGGATCGGGATCAGTTTTCAAGTACAAATCTGATGTCCCAGGAAGATGGAATAGATTTCTTGGGAGGTTTGATAAGAAGGACACCTTTAAGAAATTGCTTGACCTCAAATCTACAGGCCAAAGGAGAATTCAAGGTCAGACTAGCCAAAATTGCAGGTGAGCTTTAACTGAAGAATATGCCAACCCAGCATGGAGCAGATCACACAAATAAGAGAGACCCACAGAAACTTCCACAGATAGGGAATCCTGATGGTGAGAGCAGCACCAGACAGAAAATCTCTTCCATTTGGACATATATGATTTCCTGGTAGTGGGTTTCCTAGCCTCCTACAGAACCCTGAAGCATGCCCTCAAAAAAAAGGAGCCTGAATGGGATCAAAACCCTATCAGACACAGCATCATTTGAAGAGTGGATAGTGAGGATGGATAAGAGATCCCTTGCCTTGTGCGAGATGCACCAAGTGAGGTAACTTGTGGTGGTTGCCCCTGGCCAAGTGAGAAAGAAGAGAGAATCAGTGCTGTCTGAGTGAAAGGGAGTCACTAGCAAGACTTTGGGAGAGTCCTGTCTGACTGTGTACAATACTCATGATAATAGAGGAAGAAAGGCATACAGAAACATCCCCTTCCAAGGAAAACACAGGGTGTCCACTTTCCAAGCTAGAGGACTTGGAACACTGGAGCAGAACATTTAAAGTTCGTCTGTTCAGAGTGGAAGCAAAAATATCTAGCTAAGGAATACCCCATCAAGTCACTTCATATTGGGCAGCTAGATCCCAGACCTGAAGAGCTAGTTTGCAAAGAAGATAGGACTTTGTGCCCCTTGTTTGTTGACATACCACATCACTGTGGTGTTGTCTGTGAAAACGTAAAGGGGCCTAGAATGAAAGAGGGAATGAAAAGCCTGAAGAGTCAGAAGCAGAGCCCTCTTCTCCTTTACATTGATGTGGTTTGTCCTCTGATGAGGAGGCCAGAGACTCTGAACTTTGAAGGGGCCACAGAAGGCACCCCACCCCCTGACAAAGGAGCCTATAAAGAGCTCCTGAGTTGGAAATGGAGCTTGAAAAGGATGCCCTGTGTTGAGAGAAAGCTGAAGAATCCACCACTGAAGTTCAAGCATGAGACAAGGATGGAAAGGAAATGGGAAATCCAGGGGGTGGCAATGTTGGAGCCACACTGACTTGAAGTACCACTGAAGTTTTCTGATATGGAGCCTTGTGAGAGGAAGCATGGGAATGGTAGAAGCCATGAACCTAGGAACCCTGAGAAATTCCCTGGCCAAAACAGACAGCAGAGGAAGAAGAGATTGGAAAAAGGCAGTTGTGAACCCCAGACTCTGTAACACGGAAATAGTTAACTAGAGATCCTGCAGTAGTGTGTTGAGGGAAGGCACTTGAATAAGCACATCATCTTGATAGGGAAAGCTATGAATTCCATGAATCCTGCAAAAAGCAATGACAGAAGCAAGCCATTTGCTAAATATCATTAGGCAGTACAGAGGCCAAAGGGTAAAGCAGAGAACTGTAAATGCAAGTAAGAGAAATGTAAGAATTTCCTGAAGATAGGATGGATGGGGAAGTGAAAATACGTATCCTTGAGATCCAGAGAAACCATAAAGGCCTAGGGTAAAATAAGAGTAAATAATGTTTGTAGAGATAACATCCAAAAGGAAGGAATCCTGAGAAAGGAGTTCAGCCAGGAAAGATCCAGTACTGGTCTCCAAGTGCCCTTTTTGTGGGAGCAGAAACATCCTGGAGCAAAATCCTTTCCCAATCTGGGCAGAAGGCACAGCCTGAATGGTGCCCTGAGCCAAATAAGAATGAAGAACCTCTGGGAAAAGATACAGAGGAGGGTGAGGAATGCCTGAAAAGGGAGGAAGGCATTTATAAACCATGAAGTAGTGCCCCTGATGGATAATGAACAGAATCCAAGAGTCTGAAGTCATCTGTAGCCACTTTGGAAGAGGCAGGAATAGATGAAGGAACAAAGGAACTTGACAGAGTCCAGGAGGAAGCAAACTGTCAAACAGAACCTGGCTTATCCTGGAAAGCAGGTTTCTGGGAGGCTGAAGTCTGAGTAGACTTAGCAGGAGGGGCACGCCTAGAATCCTTCTTGCCCTTGGAAGGAGAGCAAGATTGCCTATGAAAAAAGCAGACTTAGGATAATTTCTCTGAAATTTGGGAATAGGAGAGACAAAAAGATGTTTCAACTCCTGTAAGACTTTACTCCTATCCTGATGAGACTTGAAAAGTTCAGCTGCAGCAGATCCAAAAAGATTCTTATCTGAATGAGCATCTAAAGTTTAGTCTTAATGTCATCAGACAAAGCCTGAAGACAAAGCCAAGAACAGATTAAAGCCTCATAACGGAATTAAAGGCAGATACCCTGGAAGGGCATCAGCTGCATCACAATGACATATGAGTGAGTGGTGGGCAACTTGGCAAGTACAGCCCAGCAGGGGAAAGGGCCAAAGCCTTCCCCTCAGAGTCAGGAAAGTCAGAAAACTACCTTAGAAATCTGAGGAAGTAGGGCCAAAACATATTTGATGATACGAGTCTGGTAGTTGATGGCCCTAAAAGATATAGTGGCAGCAGTGTAAACTTTTTTGCCAAGCTTTTCTATAACCCTGTATCCTTATCAGAAGGTAACAGTTTTGTAGAGGAAAGTAATTCAGAGGGCTTATCAGAGAAGACAGACACTACAGAAGGGTCAGCAGAAGGACATTTGTAAAGCAATTTCCACTCTTCGGGAACTTTATAAAATCTATCCATCTTCCTAGGTGTAGGGGGCTGAGAGTCAGGGGCTACAGATGCTCCCAAGAAGGTATCCAGAAGAGCAGTGAGAACAAGAGGAACAGCGGACAGCTTAGGAGACTCTGTCTGTAGAACCTTATAATAACTTCTTTGAATCTCAGAGACTTGAGAACAATTCCACTTAAATTAATCCATTCTATGGGCAATGGTAACCCCAAAGGAGAGCTCCTCTACCAGAATCCTCCTTCTCTGAACAATAATCCAAAGGGAAAAGGTTTTGTGAAGACTAAGTCAAAGATTCTTCCAAGAGTCCAGGTCCTCATCCAAGAATCCAATTCCCTAGGTCTTCTGCATGGAGTGGAAGACCATGGAGGGGCAGGAACAAAGATCCCTTGAAGAGGCTTCAAGGCCATCAAAGCATTAAATAAACTCGGAGTGAAATCCTGCCATTCATGTTGGGGATCCTTAACAACAGGGACAAACATGCTTTATTTTTGCTCCTTTTTTTCTGTGGAATGTCCACATGAAACACCCTGGGAGGGTTAGACCCTCTGGTGAAAATCAATAATGGTCGTTAAGAATCTCATCCCAAGCTAAGATCTGAGGAATCCCCCTCAGTCTTCTGGAATTAATCAACTGAGGGTCCCCCCTCTATATTGGGCACAGATGTCTGAAAAGCCTCCATGGATGTGCAAAAAAATGGATCCATGCTGGCTGCTGACGGGGTCATGGCAGAGGAATCTGAAACTACCAGACAGTCTTCTTGGGCTTTCACCAGCCTCATGAGAGACAATGGGGGAAGCCTGGTAAGCAGTCTGATCAGACCTAACCTTTTTGGCCTTTTTCTTAGCAGATGGTTGGCCCTCGTAATGGGAGGATTCTGCCACAGCACCCTGAGCCAACAACTTCAGACACTGGTTCTCTAGGTATATAGACAAGGATGAGAGACAACTGCATAGCGTCTTGGGCACAAATGACTGTCAGATAGACCACTGCATATAATTGTGGTAAGCACCCAAACAGAAGAGACACTTGTCCTGATGATCTTTATGGAAATCTGCCTCCACATTTTCTATTTCTGGATGACATAAACACAATAATTACAACAAATAAGAGAAAGAAAAGAAACCCCAATGGGGCACTTATCTGAAAACACAGCCTGGTAACAGGCACAGCAGAAGGGCGTTCATATCGACATTCAATATTGGCATTCGAACTGATGGCAAATAAGTTTTGTGTGTGCTTGTCCATACATCACCTTTATGCCCTACGCCTTGCATGGGGAGCCTGTGTGTGATATATGACACCTATAAGAACTAAATCTTTGATATACTGGCTGGATGTTGGGCTATCACTGGCTGGTGATCCCTTAGGCAAAGAATACTGCAACAGTGATATGGAAGGACATCGCAGGAGCCCCAAGAAAATGGATATGCTGAAGGGTGAAGAATAGTGGAATTTATCAGAAAGACAGCAAGAGAACAGGGTGGACCTGTGACTTGACCATGAAGAACCAAAAAGGGATGTAAGAGAAGAAGAGGTAACAGCAGGGGGTGGAGCATGGAGTTAGGAAGGACTGGAGACTGTCAGCACGAGTGGTACATTTAAGCTATTGACGATTAATAATTCCATCACCAAGGAGATCAGAACCTTATGTGTGTGTACGTGTGCAGGAGGCTGTGAACAGGGCAGGTCTGGTCAAAGCAATAAAACAACTGAACAGGACCACGGGAGGGATGTACACAGGAAGGGTAGGACCAGGTCTCATGTCATGGCCCATACTGTGTGCTGATAACTTCATTTTTGGCTAGCATCAAAAACTGAAATAATACTCATTTCATGAACCCTAATCATACACTGACTTAGGAATGGGGCCCACTGCTGTAATGAGAATGGAAACCCAAGAGACTTGGAGAAATTAAACTGGCAGGAGCCATCCAGAAGGACAGACGATAGGAGGAGGATGCAGTGGGGGGGGGGGGGAGGATGTTAGGAGCTCAGGTATACACAGACTTTGTCAGAGGTTCTGCCACAGCCTGCAACCAGCACAACATAGAGGCCAGCAATCAGGGATTATAACTCAGAACTGCAGCACAGTTCGAGCAATATGGACATGGGTATGTAGGCAAAACTTGGGGAGATATGGGCTAAGGACAATCTGTGCAGAATGTGGGCTGCATTTCAGTGACAGAGTGGTGAGTACTGCTGAAAGTTGGGTTCAAGTGTTATGGGGACACTGTTGTGTGTTTTACGCCCTGATACCTATAGCAATGTTGTGGTATAATTTCTGTGGACATGCATGCCTCCTTACACGATTATGATATTATTTGCAGCTGGCATCTATAACCTAATATACCAATTAATGACAGGTGACTTGGAAAAAAGTAGGGTAAGAGGAACAAGAGACAGACTATGACAGTCTCCAAGATGAATCTCAGTGGAGACATTAAGCACTGTTTGACACTAGTTATGCATAAATGCATATTTACATCCAAACTTTTATAACTGATTTATGCTTCACTCAGGGCATAATGTGAATCATCATGGGGCAGATAAATAATGCACCTCATCAATGCCCATGCAGAATTTTTCGTATTTTAGCAAATCTCTGTAAAACTAGCACCTAGAAAGGAGTCTCATGTTGTCAATTAAAAACTCAAGTCTGTCTGAACAAAAGTGTTGTTGATATTAATGGGCAAGATTTCAATATGACAAAAGTTTTGGTGAATATTTATTTACCCTTTGTTGAGTAGGTTAGTCCCAGCAAGCTAGTAGCCTCTTTTGAGGGGAGATCCGAGGTGGTATTTATACTGCTAGGGGAGATATGGCCAGGGCATTGGGGAACTTCTAGTCTTTTTGATAGGTGCTGTGGAATCTTTTACACCCACCTGAGCTACCATGAACTCAAGCAGATGGGGCTGCGGTTTAACATCTCATCCAAAGGAAGACACACTCAGGAGTGCAGCACCCCCCTTATGTTACACTGCAGTGTCAACAATCAATCTACTGAGTGTGGGAGTAGAACCCACAGCCTTCTGCATCAAATGCTAGTGTGCTACCTGCTGTGCCAAACACTGAAGTGTCAAAATACAACTCTGGATTTTTAAGATTTATAGCATGTTAGAGTACTGATATAAGGGACATTGAATATACTGACTATTGTAAAGAAGGGTTTCTGTTGAATACCACTGTTGTTTGTACTTTTTTATTTTAATAAAATTCACTCTTGATGAAGTATGTATAACTGTTTGGCTTATGCATTTTAACTCAATTTTTCATAAAATCCTCATAAATTTAAAAGTTTCTGCAGGTTGCCAGGAGGTTAAGATTCGATAGATGTTATGTGCGAATAAGTTAAACTGAAATGGGAAACGAGAAGAAAAAAGGGAGAACAAGTAGAAAGATGGCTCATAACTTGGGGACAGATGAGGCTTCAGGATGGTCAGAAAAGTAGGAGGAAGAGGAGTGGAATAGGTTCATAGGTAGGTACTAGGCTATTTGCCCGAGGGCATTTATAAGCCTAGCCAGAGTGTGTGTGTGTCGGCTTTTGCCGCCCCACTGAAAAAGGTGCTGCAACACAGTACAGTCAAAAGCCAAGAGCCTGAAAATAAAACAGTACAATTGCAGGGACACTGGAATCTAACAAGATGGATGTGGACAATGGAAAAGAGGACTTGTAATATTGTGTTTCGTGCTATCATACCTCCAGGAGTCAGAAGGCCATGCTATCATATCTCCAGGAGTCAGAAGGCCATGCTATCATACCTCCAGGAGTGAGGAGGCCGTGCTATCATACCTCCAGGAGTGAGGAGGCCGTGCTATCATACCTCCAGGAGTCAGAAGGCCGTGCTATCATATCTCCAGGAGTCAGAAGGCCGTGCTATCATACCTCCAGGAGTGAGGAGGCCGTGCTATCATACCTCCAGGAGTCAGAAGGCCGTGCTATCATACCTCCAGGAGTCAGAAGGCCGTGCTATCATATCTTCAGGAGTGAGAAGGCCGTGCTATCATACCTCCATGAGTCAGAAGGCCGTGCTATCATACCTCCAGGAGTGAGGAGGCCGTGCTATCATACCTCCAGGAGTGAGGAGGCCGTGCTATCATACCTCCAGGAGTGAGGAGGCCGTGCTATCATACCTCCAGGAGTCAGAAGGCCGTGCTGTCATATCTCCAGGAGTCAGAAGGCCATGCTATCATACCTCCAGGAGTGAGGAGGCTGTGCTATCATACCTCCAGGAGTGAAAAGGCCGTGCTATCATACCTCCAGGAGTGAGGAAGCCGTGCTATCATACCTCCAGGAGTCAGAAGGCCGTGCTATCATACCTCCAGGAGTGAGAAGGCCATGCTATCATACCTCCAGGAGTCAGAAGGCCGTGCTAACATACCTCCGGGAGTGAGGAGGCCATGCTATCATACCTCCAGGAGTCAGAAGGCCATGCTACCTTACCTCCAGGAGTGAGAAGGCCGTGCTATCATACCTCAAGCAGTCAGAAGGCCGTGTTATCATACCTCCAGCAGTCAGAAGGCCATGCTATCATACCTCCAGGAGTCAGAAGGAGGGAAAGGAAAAGGCAAAGCAAAAAAATGTCAGTTTATAGTAAAGATGGGAGAGCTTGTGTAGTGATGAACAAAGCACAGGGAACAAAAGTGCAAAGGAAAACAGCAGTACTGAAGTGCACCGGCAGTAGAGAAGCCTTCTAGACTGACGTCATCACCTCCTACTAGCTACACTGGCAGTGGGGGACATCTAATGGAAGACAGGTGCCAGAGCTGGGGACAGCAAAAAATGGAGATGGTGACAGAAGATCTCAAGCTTCTGCGTATTCAGATGCACACTGATCACACACCCCACCCACAGTGGGGGGGGGGTCTTCATATATATATATTTACCCTTGTTGAGTGTGTTGGTCCCACAAGGCCCGCAGTCTGTCTTTAGGGGGGAATCAGTGTTGATAGTCACACTAAGTAAGAAATCTGCCCAAAGTACCAGGGAACTTTCCATGCTCCCTGTGATAAGTGTCGTGGGATCTTTTACATCCACATTTGAGCTACCAACAGCTCAAGTAGATTAGACCTCAGTTTAATGATACACTCAGGAGTGCAGTACTCCCTCTTATATTGCACTGCAGTGTCAGTGAATCCAATCACCTGGGCTAGGAATACAAGCCTTCTGATCCTGAGTATGTTACCTGTTGAACCACTGCACTGCCGTATAAAAACTCTGGATCTGTGACAATCTGGTCACCTAATACAAAAAGGCAATAAACAGAAAAACCTATCAGACTTGGTCTTTAGCTATTGCGATGGAGTTCACCATGTAAAGGTGAGATCTCCACTTTTTAACCATAGCCAAGTGCAGTACACTTCAAATTATGAAAAGTGGTGAGGAGCCATGGGGCACAGCAGTGAGGAACTCACGACACACATACATCGGCATGGAAATACAGGAAGGTGAACTGCAAGTAGCTGGCAGTGGAAATGCATAAGGAGTTAGAAGAATGTAGAGAAGTTAAGTGATAACAAAATTGAAAGTCAGCATTATAAAAGGGAGGGGGTTGTCCAATAGAGGGGAAAGAGGAAAGTAAAGCCAAGTAGTGCAAGAGCAGGGAGGTCAGCATGGCACCCACGTACAAGTAAGGGGAGCAGAAGGGAAGCAAGGGCTATACCAAGGCCAGGAGAGATGCAACTACACAGGTGAGGAAGGCCAAGCAGGAGAGGAAAACTGGGAGCAGTTATTTAATCCTCCAAGATAAGAACACGCTTCAGAAAGACCTAATACAGACAAATGCTTGATTCCAAAGCCATGGCATAAAACTTAATACCAAGAAATGCATTATAGTACCCTTTTGGGAAGTCTACCTCTCCAGGTAACTATGTCATCAATAAAACACCCTTAAGAGTTGATTCACTAGTCAGGGATCTGGGAACTGAGGTAGCCTTCGACTAGAATGTGTCAAAGGTAGTAAGAAAATCCTCCTATGTTGCTCAACTTATAAGCAAGGGCATGGCATCTAGGTCTAGAGAGGTCATCGTACCACTGCACTCAGCCCTCATCAGGCCCATCATAGAGTATAATGCCCCATTCAGTATGTACCTGACTAGACGCATGCAGCAACTGGAACGTCCACAAAGTTTCCTTACAAAAAGAATACAGCGTGCAAACAGAATGCCCTATGCTGATCGCCTCAGAGCCCTGTCTATTCACTCAGTATCATACAAACTTCTAAAAGGTGATCTTTGCTTGGCATACAGGGCATCCCTGGACCCTGTTTTAATGAACCTTTTGCACATCCACAAAACAAACAGAAATAGAACTACAACATTAAAATACCTAAATTTTGCTTCTAACATAAACAGGATAAGTTGGAGAGACAGATATGTTTCTCAGAGAATTCCTATTCTCTGGAACAAGCTTCCCATCCATGTGAAACAGAGTTCCTCCCTATTCCTATTTGGGCATAACTTGGACCAATGGATAGGTAATCAGAAATTCATCACTGGTTCAACTCCTATAAATGATAGAGGCAGTCAGTAAATCACCACCTATAAATTACATATAAATCAAATGTGTGGTTCACATTTGGGTCACACAGCTAGGCTTTTAAGGGCTCTAGATGCTGTTAGCCAGTATACAACTATGAACCTCTGAACTATCCCATGAGGTAATATTTGTGTGTGGGGGGGGTAAAGAGTTTCTCAGATACATTTCAGACAGAAAGGGACAACAGCCTTAATAAGGTGATGAAGAATGGATACGAGTTTATGACTGAATCGGACTATGAATGAGCAATACACCTCTCTGTCCACTGCAGAAACGGCAGGAAGAGGACTGTAATGGGAAATTTAGAAGTAAGACGTAGGTGACAGAGACAGACATACGGACAAGTAGGGAGAGCAAGGCTAGAGAAGGAACTGGTTACCTTACAGGACGCAAAGCACCGAGCCCTGGGAAGATACAAGTTGGCATCATCATCACTACCAACCCCCTCTTATTTACACGGGGTCAGCTGTTACCACTTCTCTCTTCACTCTAGTTTGAGCCCCTCTCCCACCTTCTTTAACAGCCATAATACCCACCTATCTCAGGTCTTCTCACCTAAAGTCCATCTCTTGACTGAATGTCCTTGTCTAGACTTACATTCATCCTGTCTCTCTTGTATCTGCTTTACCAAACCATCTCTGCTGCCCTGCACTTGTGACCAAACCACCATACTCTGTAGTTCTTGACCTCCTCTATAATTGTGTCTATTTTATCTTCGGCTGTCCCACAGTGTGCATCCTAGTACCAGTCTCAGGAACTTCATCATTATGACCTCAAGCTTCCTCACCTGCTCCACCTTCACTACTCAGGTTTTTGCATGGCAGTGAAGGTCCCACCACTGTTTTGCACACCTTACTTTTCAGCTTTTTGGCATTCTTCTGTCATATACTACACCTGACACTCTTTGCAATGAGCCAGACAGTAAAGAAGAGGCTTACAGGCTTGATATTATCAAAGAGTCCAAATGGCATTGTTATTCTTATAGAAAATATATGAAAAAGACGCAAGAGTGAAAGATGATTTTAGCAATCCTGCAATGGTTCAAAGAGTCAGAAACATTGCTATTAATAATGAAGTTTGTGTACAAGAGGAACCCAATGACAACAAAATACGGAAAATGTCTGGACACAGAGGAATTTGGGAGTGAGTGTGCATCAGGGCTCATCTAGTTAGCAGTGCCAGCTCCATAGGCACAGAGAGACACTGCATTGGCTACAAGTCAGGTGACCGGGGTTCAGTTAGCAGGAAGTCTGGGGCTGATGCTGGGAGGATGAGCATACTTACCCTTGAGAAGGGGTTGAACAGGGCTGTTCTATACTGCTCTCTGTAATGGGGGGGCAGTGATGCTTAGGGAAATGGTCTTGGGTCATCCATTTGGCTTATAAAGCCGTGAACATGGTAAGTGTGCATGTTGTGGTCACCTGCTGTGATGGAAGTTGTATATCCCCCACCTACGGTAAGGAGCTAATGTCTTAAAAGAAAAACTAAAAATACTCTCGCTGATGAAATGTCAGTGAGGGCACAAGCAACCTGATTGGCTGCCTGGAGGACAGCCCCTCCAGAACTGGGTCAAGCCTGGTGGTCTGCAGGCATGGGGAAAGAAAGTTCACACATACAAAAAAAATAGCTAGTACCCTGGTAGAACCACTCAAATAAAATTTTAACAGATGTGTGTCCAGAGAGGAAGTACCAGATGACTGAAAACTAGTGTCAGTTATCTCCTTGTTCAAAAGAGGTAATAGGACAGCCCAGGCAACTACAGGCCAGTTAGCCTGGTATTACTGGTCAGAAAAGTTTTGGAAGAGACACCAATCAAACCTCCTGTAATGCTAAAAGTAAAGGTTTAGAGGGCAGATTCCTGGGGAGCACCAGTGGACATGGACTCAAGGTGGGCATTTTATTTGCTGATAGGAAAATAAAGGTAATCCTTACTATCTGCTAGCAGCCTAAAATAATGCAAAAGCTTTGTATAGACCACTACAAGCAGAAAACTATTCTCATTGTTTCTTATGACCCTGCCTACTCTTGGGGGGGGGGGGTACAGAATGATAGCCCTCTGTTACGAAACAGGCATGCATCTGTCCCAGCTTAACAGTACTGCGATAAATCCTGACAGATGTTATTGGTCATAAAGTCCTTATATTAGAACATGTTAGGTGGGGGTAGTAGTGAGGGGAATGGTTAGGGCATGAAGCAAAAAAAATCCCTAGATTAGCCAAGTATAGCACTGCACTAGATTTTGCCCATGGGTCAGGCACCTCTTGTCATAGCAAAGCACTAATGGCAAATGACGGTGAACTGCAATGGGGTCAAAATACGAAGGACAAAAAGAGCTCTACTAGTGTGATGTACATGAATGCACGCTCTTTATCATAGCACGTTAAATCTATTCGTGAACACCATCACGTCCGTTAAACATACCAATCCCATATGTCATTGATACGTAGGGGTAGGTGCTGTAGAATCCACTACATCTGTTCAAAGTAATATGAACAGTACAGTACATACACCCACAGCTTAACAGTCTGAATTAATATGACGTGCTGATGAGTATGCATGAATTTTGGGCAACATTTCAGCTCCTTAAAAAGGAAATAAACTTCACAAAATTTTCTCAAATGCACAAAACTTTTTTATGGTAAAAAAAAAAAATGTACTACATATATGAAGTGTGGTAGGGTGCAGCAAAATAAACCACTGAACTGTACGTAACCGTGACTCACATTACAATGCAGCAAAACTCTTAAGACCTGCTAGACAAGCTAAGAATCAGTGTCCCGATTACAACTAGAAAGAACCACCTGGCCACTTTGAACATACATGCCCACTAACCACCACTGCAGGAGAATATCCTAAGCTCCCTAACAGCTGGGTGAAGTCAAGCTGACACTCGGCCAAGTCTGTATCGTGTACTCACGGCTAAGTTCTCAAACAGCAATAACACTTTGAGCAGAATCAGCAGAAAAAAACAATCAGTGTCAACTTCTCAGGAAAACAGCCGGCACGTGCTCTACTTACTGAAGAGCTTGTCCATCTTAATCTCTTCATCAATGAACTTTCTTTCTGGGCTTCCATGGATGAAGAGATCACATTCTTCACTGCCACATCTTGCAAGACACTCCAGATTTTCAGGGTCAGTATCCAGGCATTAAAATAAATGTCTCTAACCTCAGACTTACGTCTCCCACTGGATTTAACTTTGTTAAGGGTGGTGGTGCCTCCAGCATTGCCTCAAGATTCAGCCTAAGCCTGTCAGTTCCACATAGAGCAGCTTGCAACCCCTTTTTAACCCAGCTTGTTGAAGTACCGACGCAAACGTGCAGCTTTTCCTACTGACATCAGTATGTTTTAAATACTGATGAGAAGAAAATAACGCCACTTTAATTAACCAGCATATGCTTAGCACAATCTATATCCTCACACAAATGACAAGTTAAAACACTACTGAACAGTATAAACAAGCAAGCAATGTCTTGCAAAAAAAGCAATGCATTAAAACGAAAAGCTTTTACTGCTGTCATTTTAGCCACCTGTAAATCGGATAACTTTACTAGATTGCAGCTGCAAGCAGTGACTAAAAAAACTCGTCTTCATGACTGAAATTCAAGACATCTAACAAAGTTCACAGATCAAAACAGTGGGAAAATCAGTCCTAATGGGAAAAACCTATGCTATAAAACGTTCAGTCCTTTACCATAACCAAAGATTCCCTCAGTCACTTGATTTTATTTCCAAACCTTTAAAGTTATCACCACTGCATTTACTAACAATTAACAAATACATGACTGTTGGGTTTAACCCATTGAGGAGGGCAGAGTTGTGATGTCTGTTATTAATATAGCAAAGGCAAACTGCAGTATCAGACAGCAGTCTGAGATCTTGTTTCACCTAACTTTTCTGCCAACGGGATACAGAGAAACACCAGCTTGTGCAACATTCACAGCGGCTGAAATCTTGGGAAAGTCAGGTGAACAGTGATGCATCCAACTTAGTCGCAGAATCGGATCTAATACTACATAGAGATGTTATCCAAATTTTCTTCTGTACTATCTTTAGAGAAGTGAAATAACTCATGGTTTCCCAAATTAGATGCATGATGTTTGCTGTCTAGTGTAACAGCACAGACAAAGGCACTCTTGCTTTCTCTGCAATCAATATACTTGTGTGTGCCTCTGCTGATCAGATGACATTCACTCATTTCCGGAACTGCTTAGAGATTTCAAAGAATCTCAGAGGTCTTCAGCTGTCTGGACCGTCATTAACTCAGACTCCAAGAGAAGCCTTATGTGGAAAAAGTGGATATAAGGACAATACAGAAAGGGCTATTTATAGAATACACACTTGAAAATACACAACGCAGAACAACAAGGGCCACACAGAATTAGAGGACATGTGTTACTAACTGGAAACTGCACAATGCAGAGAGCAAAGGGAACAGTTAACAAATGCAGGACTCTTTGGATAATGAATGCCTTATTAGACTCACCAAAGGGAAGTCATGCTTTTATCAGAGTTAACTCAGTTGTTCATTCCAAAAAATTTGTCCATAAAGGATGGTGTAACTTTTTTTTCTCATGTTTTCAATTACGGTGCCTCTCAAAGTTGGACTGGAAGATAATTCAACGCAGTGAAACAAAATACATTAAAAGTAAGGCAGTGCAGAAAGGAAACAAGTGGTGGTCAGACTTAAATATAAAGAAATTAGAATCAGATACTTTATAATGGTGGTAAAAAAGCCGCAGTACACCATCTTATTAATGGTTGTTTATACAAGTGAAGCATCGTTAATGAAATAAATGACAAATTTAAGTTCCACAATAAAATATACACTGACATAACTATATAGGACTATCCAAGAAGTGCAGAAATATGACTGTTTATTATTAGTAGAGTCACGAATCAAGAAAAAGCAGGGTACTATTAATAAA
>NC_056744.1:355817949-355895449 GCF_019279795.1 Protopterus annectens
GGACAAACACTCACAACCACTTCCAGCACTCTGAACTGCCATGGAAATGTTACTACGTCAACACAGAATGTCATTCAGATGTCACAGGCACTGCAAGTGATTCTAAAACTTGCATTTTTTAAAAGAAGTTACAACAAACTCCATGTTACACAGCCCTGCACCTGAGAGCTGTGTAATGTGTATATTTAACAAAAGGGGGAAATTCCATTTTTGCCCCTTTTTGTACTCGATCTTCAAACTCACCAGCTGGTAACCCGACCAGAAAAGTAGGAAGAAGGTTGAAGGAGTGGCAAAATACTTTTTCATATATAAAGCAGGGAAGAGGAAGATGTGGGCAGACCTGGTTAGTTACACAAAAAATAGGAGGAAGACTATGGAAGACTAGGAAAATGAAGGGGTGCTAACAAAAGAAACCGTGTTTGCAATTCAAGGTAATGGAAGAATGTCCTACTAGAAAGGATGCCATACTGGGAAGCCAGTGGGGGGAAGAGAAGGGAGGACAGAGGACAGACACTGGGATAAAGGAAGAGACAGCAGGGAGCAAACTGGTTGCCTTCAGGCAGAATAAAGCATAGGGACCAGTTGTGCTTCCTTTTCTGATCCTCAGGAATGTGGCTAGAGTGCTCACAGAAGCCTGACAGAAATCTTCAGCAGACCACTGACTCACTGCGTAAGTGGCCGAGGAGTACAACATAGAAGGGAGGACCTCTGGACAAGGCAAGATGCATAAAAAATCAAGGGAACTACAAGCCTGTGGTCGAGAAAGTCAAGGACAAAATCCATTGGGAAAGGCCGTTTCCAAGGCAGCATTAATCTCCAGGACAACAAAAAACATGGACTGAAGGCCAAAAGGAACTGCAAGCAAACCCGATACAATGTTATAACTGGAACTGCCAAAAAAATAAGTGGCCCACTGGGAATTCATCAAAGCCTTTGAACTGTTCCCAAGGATGTGGCTACTAGCAAAACTGATGAGGACAGCAGCAAGACCAAGGTCACACAAATGGACTGCTGAGCAGCTGAAGACATAGACCACAGGGTTAATTGTGAGACCAATATTATCAAGAATAAGTAAAGTGACCAATAAGTATCATGGAGGTCAGTCCTGGCTCCAGTACATTTTCAGTGTGGCTGTTTCAAACATATTTGAGGCAACAGACAGCAGAGTCAGTCTTTTTTGATGAAACACACAGAGAAGTACAGCTGTGGGGGAATGGGATAGAGAGCCAAGAATAGGCTATGTAAAGGTTAAAAGGCCCAAAAGGTGACAGCTGAGGTTTAGGGCAGAAAAATGCAAAGTATTTCACCAGGGCCACAACAACCCTGGAGTAAATCAGTAACTGGGGGAGTCGAAATGATGAGATGGCAAAAGAGAAAAAAGGAATGTGGGTTGTTAATTACACCTGAAATGGACTGTCTGGACTTCGGTGATGAGGCAGTGGACACAGTAAATAGAATGTCCAGGTGTATATCAGGGAACAGACTTCAGGAAGAAGAAGAAAAGGCTGACCTTTGGTGGGTCCTGGTCAGGCCAAATTTGCACTTCTGTATGCAGTTCTGAAGATCACAAGGACAGGGTTTGAGGCTGGTGAGCAGTGACCACAGGAAAACTACCAGAAAGTTATTTGGGATAGGGGAATTATAAACCCAGACACTACAGGAAATGGCCACTTCTGACTAAACACCAGAAGAGAAAGGGTAGAACCTGATACAGGTATAAAACATAATGTCCCACAGGTGTGGATAGCTCTTACAGAACAGGAAGGACAGAGAATAAGAGGAGGAGGTAGAGGCTGCTATTACTTTTCAGATCAGCAGAAGCCCATTTTAATGAAGAGGGTTGTGGATGCACTGAATGGAACTTTAAGAATATGAATCCATTCAGTTATTCAAAAGGGCATGAAATAAGTGAGGGTAAAGGTAACTACAGAAGAAAAGCAGACTTTTAAATGCAATTAAACAGCAGACTAGACAGTTGTCGTGTTACAAAGGGACAGAAAGGCACAGAGTCCTAACTATAGCCCACACAACATGAGTTCGATTGGAGGACTGGTTACCTGACAAAGCTGGCAGGGGAGGATGGAGTGGGGAAGGACAAATAAAGCCACAACCCCTCAGAGGAGGGGTAGCATTTTGGGGGAGGAGTTTTTGGCAAGGCATTATGGATCTCTGTAGAGATGCGGGCAGCTTGCTCCCCATGCCAATGGAGTTGGGTTAGGCCATGCAAAGATACCCTCATTGCTTTGATACTGAGGAAACAAGATGGTCTCTCTGGACACCTCTCACCACCCCCATACTGGAAATAAAATGGCGAAGTCTAACCAGAGCAGGCTTAATGGCTTGCTTGCACAGCAGCAAAAAGCACCTGAGAAAAAAACATTAACAACAGACTATACAGGCTAGTGCCTTCTTTTACCATAAAGTAAATGCAAGTTATAAACTTTAATGACGATCATCACTAAAGGGCATCTGTTACAGGACACAGAGCTAAAGCTACTAATGAGGCTCTTTTTCTAGTCTTGGGACTGAATGCCTAATAGTTACTTACATACTGTGTAACTACAAGAGAATGATTTAAGCTACTAGTACTCAAGGTGTGCACCTTTATAAAAAAAGGGTGGGGGACATTTACGATGTAGTGCACTTACCCTGCTAACAAATGAATAAGCAAAACGTTCCTACAAACCAACCCACTACCTTATAGAGAAGAACAGAAGCAGCCATACAACCAATGAATAGCATAAATGAAGACAAAGGAGTTGCGTGGCTGGTGACGAAATGCAGAGGAATTAAACCATCACTGTAAGCCAGAAACCTGAGATCAACAAGTGACCCAGACACTATAGGAGCTGACGAGGAAAAGGCAAACTGAGTGTCCGATTCCAGCTCACCCATCCTTTAGTGGGGGAGGTGGGAGATGGTTTGGTCCACTGCAAGCATCGTATCTTTTGACAAAAGAGGTGTAAGTCATGGATCAGGAAGCAGCACTCTGCATACTTTAAGCCATATTATGATTCATACAGACATACACTTGTGAGGAATCACAGCAGACTTCTTGCAACAGCTGTCAGTGAAGGGGATTAGACTAACAGGATGAAAACTGATGTCTCACTGATGCTTGAACCTCATCTGCAGCTTTGGTAACACCTGAAGTAATGGAGTATGATGTCTCACTGATGCTTGAACCTCATCTGCAGCTTTGGTAACACCTGAAGTAACTGAAAGCGGATAAAAACATCCAATAGGGTGTTGTGGACAAACTAATACCAGGCAAGGAGCAGACAAAAAATGGGTCAAAAAAAGTATCAGGGGGCAATCGTGTTGAAGTCACCTGTATTAATGTGCTGCAAAAACTACAGATAGCATATAGTGAGTCACACTCACTTATTTACATCCGAAGCTAGGACGGCCACACTAGTTAATGTACTAATCCCTAGAACAGACTTGGTCTTTCTCTATCATTTCAATTTTCTCTGTCTACAGCACTGTAATCTTATAGACTACAGTAAACAAAATTCTGCAATTTATAAATGTTACACCTACCACTGGGCATCACTACATCTGGATCCAGAGAGCTTAAATGGTTATCGATCTCTGCGAGAATAAGTTTCCTTTAAAATACACTATTCTTTAAAATTTACTTAAGGATAGTTTGCTCTCCACTAGCTAATAAATTGCAAATGCATGTTTCTTTCTACTTCTTTAGAAACAACGAGGACATTGTTTTTTAGTTAGACTCCTTCCTTCCTCTAGCTACTTGTGGGAAATCATTCTGCAAGACTGCTCCTACTACAGAGAACCAACTGCCAAATGAACCAAGCTTTCTAGATGATCTCGCACAATTCAAAATAAAGCGGAAGGAAGTTCTTTCTGAATCACGTACATGTTTCACAGATTCTGGCTAACCTAGTATTTGGTTAAGCCAGATGACTATAACCCTTCTGTCACACAAGGAGATATATAGACAATTGTCTGAATGGCTCCAATCTGTAAATATGTAAAGTTTCTAAAAATATTTTGTTTAATATGAACTATTTACGTCTGTATGCATAATCATTATGTTTCTGTACTACATTTGACTTTGTAACTTGCTTTGGATGATCTTTAAGAGATCACGTCTATGTATTAAGTCATTAATTGTTTCTTAGCTGTTAAGATGGTGTTTGCCATATGGCTTGGGTTCTGGCTGGAAAGAGCTGTTGTGTACCATCCCACATAGCCAGATACCAAACTAATAAATAAAAACTTGATGGTCGTTGAGGTCTGGGAGATTAATAGCATGAAGAAAAAAGTTGCACAGCATTTGTCCTATGCAATATTTCCACAAAGAGCTCTGTTCTTCCTTTCTTGAGGCTTCTTGCCATATCAGGTACTGCCTTAGGAAAGACACCAGCCACTTCCAAGGTGACAAACAATGCAGGAAGCAGCATTAGGAAATGGGATCCTCTTACAGCATCTGGACTTAATTGGCACACTGTCACCGCAACACTTTCTGAAGTGTAAGCACTATTTTAAGCAGCAGCAACACAAAGTTCAACCTCCGCTGGAAGGCTCGCTAATGAAGGCCTTGCTGTTGATGGCATAGCAAGTAATTACTGCATCTTGTTCCCTTTGGTCCCTAGTGTACTTCTGGAACTAAACTGGTAGCTGGCTGAAAATATGTGAGTTCTGCTGTGGCGACCCCTAACCGGGAAAAGCCGAAAGGCACAACAACAACAGAGTAAACGAAACAGACACCTGAAGAAGACTTTCAGCAGACCCTGGCCTGATGAATGCATCTCCATACAATTGTGTACCCATTTGAAGTGTGGAGTAGTTTACTTTTGCAACCATGTGACACCTACGCACAACCTTCATTTCAGGGATGACCCTGGCAGCCCAGTTGTGATTAAGTGATGTGTTTATTGTTACTACAGTATGCTACTGCAGAATTAGGAAAATAAAACAAAACTGCAAGACAAAATTCATTAACAGCTCAAAGATTTAGCATTTTTTCCTTCACACTGTTGTAGACACTCTGAAGCTCAGCTCTTTAATAGGAAACATCATATATCTAGCATTCGGAGACACACATCCAGTTTTACAGAATATGAAACTTTGATTAGTGACCAGTATCTTCTGAGGCAGTGGTCAGCTGGTCAGTAATCAGAATAAAAGTTTAGGTTGTTTTACTCTACAAATCTGTATGTGCATCTTAATACATTGCCAGGCAAAATTGCTGTGGGGAAAAGAAAAAAATCCAAGTTTAACTGTACAGAAAGACGCACAATGGCTGAGGAAAGTCACA
Organism: Protopterus annectens; assembly: GCF_019279795.1. NCBI lineage: Eukaryota > Metazoa > Chordata > Ceratodontiformes > Protopteridae > Protopterus > Protopterus annectens. The sequence goes on from NC_056744.1 coordinate 355,823,237, forward strand.
TTGAGATTAGGCTGCTTGCATATAAGTACATGAAATTTACAAAACCTTTCAATAAACACTAACAAAGGAATAATCGTTTTTAACCAAAGGCTCAGATGCGAGCTGATTATAAGCATATGAATCTAACATTAAGAAAAATGGAGGCCTGTAAATCATCACAGAAAATGTTCTCTGAAAGGAACAAAGATCCTTGACTGGGATAATATTCAGGGTTGGCAACTCTGAGTGCAGGGTAAATCTCAAGAACATATGGTCAGTATCCAACGTACCAGAAGTGCCCATGTTAGGGTCATGGGGAAAGCTACTGCGGGAAATGAGTGTCTCACTCAAGGAATGCTCACCATTTATGACATAAAGGACAGTACCTGTTAGCAATCTCAAATTTTTATGGAGATCTGAAAGTAAAGCTGTCTCAGAAAAGTCACTGCAACAGTAGATGTTTTGAATACAGAAATCTCTGCATTGATATTATTCAAATGCTTGAAAAGTAATGGCAGGTAGAAGTGTGCCTATCTGACCTAACAGAGCTTTTGACATCTCCAGAGCACCCCCCCCCCTCCCCCCTAGAGTGAATGTCTGCAGGATACTTATCGGAATAAGGGAGAAGAGGGAAGTCTGCCTGTGTCACCTTTATTTCTGTACCTGTGACAAAGCTGTTACCTACAAGAGTAACTACACACAGAGCTGCTGCCCTAAAGGAGTGACCCTTAACTTGTCACTGCAAGTTCTTTCCATGAAGGTCACAAAAATGCAACACCATTAACTAGCTATTTAGAAATGCTTTGTTTGGAGACTGGTTTATTCCATTTTCCTGACACAAAAGACAGTTATTCTCTTTACCCGAGGCATTTATTTTTCTGTCAGTATATATCACCTCAGCTGACGATCTACATCCAACAGGTGAAAAAGTCTTTCCCCCTTGTTTTGAAGTTCTGGACAGAATAATGGAAGTTGAACAGCTTTGTCTACGCCCATCTCTGACATAAAGGAGGAATTAGTTTTAGGTGACACCCTGTCCATTAGGAAGGCCACATACAGTTCTTTACATATCAAGGTTTGCAGTTCTACAATTTTCCTTGCTTAAGTTACTGCTACCAGGAAGAGAATCTTACAGGTAGGAATTGGACTGTACTTGTGATAACTGGTTTAAAGGGTAGTAATACTAATTTTTCTACTACAAAATCAAGGTCTCATGGAGGAAGAACCAATCTACTTACAAGACCTCAAATGAACGACTCCCTTTAAAAACTCTTTTGACTCCAGGAATCAATCAATGTTGCCTGCAGCAGCAGACAAGCTGTGGTGGCTGAAATATGTACTTTTATCGAGCAATACACCAGAAGCATCTAAAACAAGATGGTCTATTTATTCAAGGAAACCATCCTGATTTTCCATTTTGCCAAGCAGGATTTTGTGATGACAGGCTTCCTTTCCTGGCTTCCTGCAGTATGTAAAGTACCTCATTTGGGATGAAGTCCCAGAATTGGACAGAACTATCAGCTCTCACATTGCTAGCTTTAAATTGTTAAAGTGTGGATGTACTAGGGCCCCCTTGCTGGGTTTGGAATGTGCAGAAGGCAGGCATAATAAGCATCCCATCATGCTTAGCTGTACCACCTGGGAAAAAGATGGTTGCCTAGGCCAAAGGGACCTAACAGGATGAGATATGTTACATCATCTTTTGCTATGAGGAGGATCCTGGAGAAATGGGGACAAAGGCATACCGCAGTGCCTTATTCCAATGAAATGTAAATGTATTCACTGGCTAAGGATATGTAAGACATCGAGTGTACATTCAAATAAGAAAGTTCATGCAAGAATCAGTAAGGACATAAAAATAATAAGGGATGTGTATGACACATTGTGGGCATACAGATAAAATATGTCTGTCTCAGTCAAATGCCTCTAATAGTGAACAAATAATGCTGAATTAAAATGAATTATCAATTAGTAATTAAACAGTGGACTGACAGGACAAAATGTGCAGTAAGAAAAAGTGGTGTTTGTTAGTAGGTAAGAGAGTTACAAGTAATAAAGGAAATATTTCTGAGGTGTATGAAACAAAGCCCTCTGTGCAAAGTTAACACTGTAGGTATCACTACACCTTCAAGGACCACAGACAAGTACACAACTAAGCCTTATTAGTATGGCCATGACAGTGGGCAATCAACGCAATCTCAGTGCCTCAACAGGTAGCACACTTACCTTAGGCACAAAGGGCTGTGGGTTCTATTCCCACACCAGGTAGTGGAATTCATTTTTATAGTACTGGCACTACAGTGCAGCATTAAGAGGGATGATGCACTCCTCAGTGTGTCATCCGTTTGATGAGATGTTAAACCGAGACCCCATCTGTCTTAATTAGTGGTAGCTCAGTGAATGTAAAAGATCCCATGGCACTTACTGAAAAGAGAAGAAAAGTTCCTCCAGTGCCCTGGCCAAATTTCCTTTAGTCAGTATGAATACCATCTTGTGTTTCCCCTGAAAAGAGGCCATTGGCTTAGTGGGACTAACCCAGTCAACAAAGTGTGAATAAATACAAAATAAAAAAAAAACTGATTTAACTGGATTGTTGTTTCTTTCATGTTTTTTTTTTCAATTTATCCTTTATTGTCTAATTGGTTTAAAGGGGTTTATTATTCTTCATTTTTCCGTTAGTACTTAGGTTTTATAAAGTTGAAGTATAAAGCAGTATACAGTATAGTGACAATGCAACTTAAATAGCCCTGCAAAATGTGCCAAAGAAAGAGTAATGCTTTCATTAACACAGAACCAGCACAAACTGACAGATCCTCCACTCCAGATACAGCACCTCATTCGACCGCAGCTTGTTACAAGTTTGTAAAGCATATGGGCTAGATCACAGACACAAGCACCATCATGGAGTCCTGACCCATACGATACTAAAGATGCAGTCAAACACAAAGGTATAGCTAAAGAGTCTAACAAATGCAGCTTCAAAACCACGAAAGGGACTTATTAACATGCCCCCAGCATCCCACAGAAAGGGTACATACGCAGTCTGCAACCGGCTACCGAATACGGCAAAGGGGACAACTGCACAGCTCCACTACAGCACTTTAACACTAAAATAGATAAACACAGCAGATATTAAATAAAAAGGTATGAACTGCTACAAGGATTACAGCTTAAATAAAGTCCTAAGTTTTACAGATCAGGCACAGGATACAAGTGTTTTAAAATGTACACTGGAACTGGGGTGTGACAGCTGGACTTCCCAGTGAACTGATTTTTAGGGGGAAATTCATCAGAGGAGCATGGCAGAATACTGACAAGGAAAAAGCTGGTCCTATGGTCAATTCCCCAGGTCACTGTATTTGTGTTTCTTCCTAATTTATTGCATTTATTCTGCTGCATTTATTACTGCTTGTTAGTAGCCTGATTAAATTGCAACTGTTATTCTAAGACTTTGGTTGAAGCACTTGGGCTTCAGACCAGTTGTTTTACATTAAGAAGGTTTGTGGTCTGCACTGTTGTGGCAGGACAGGTAGCTTACATCCTTCTAAGTTGGGAGTTGCTGACTGAAAGCTTAGTGTCTGTTATTCTAAAAGTGTATTAGTTCTGGCTTAAGCACTTGGGCTTCGGGACAGTTATTTTACATTAAGAAGGTGTGGTCTGCACTCTTGTGGGAAAACAGGGTAGATTCTGCCCTTCTGAGCAGGGAGTTTCTGGTTAGAGGCTTATTGTACCTGCTTATTTGAACTGTTTCTTTCTGAAATTGGTATGCCTTGTTTGCTGTAGCATAGACTAATTTCAGACCTGCTGAATCTAGCTTTGTTTTATAACTTGAGCACTAATCCAGACCATCTTTTTTTGGAGAATTTTCCCCTGCACCCTAGTGGCAGGAGTGTGCAGTTAGAACTTGTCTGATCGAAGACTGCTGGAACGGGGCTCAGTTTTTAGATTTTCATTGGTTAACTGGTTAATTTATTTAAATCAGTTTGCTCATTTGCTACTGTTATATTAAAAAAAATACACTTTATGCATTGCCGCTTAGCTAGGGTTAAACTACTCCCAGCGCCATATAGTCTGCTCTCCAAATTTTCCCTTAACACTAGCCAGTTTTTTAGTTTTAGCACTCAAATATGTTTCTTTGAGCTCAGCACTTGTTCAGAACTTGTTGTAAGCACTAAATAAGCTACAAATTACTACAGCACTCAACCTTCTTCACTTGTCTAGAGGAAAACAGTTTTTAGTACTTAATAAATAAGCACCTATCCAGGCATGTCTAAGGGTTTTCTCCTGTCTACCTGATGAATCTGGGCATCTTGGGGCAATGCAGCAATTGCCTGATGTACACAGACAACCCTCTCCTCCTACCACCCAACACTACAACCTGTGTGAGATGCACTTACATAGTCAAAATGGAAGCAAAGCTCTCTTCACCCAAGACTGGACTAGACAGTCATGAGGAGAAGGTAAACACTTGCACCACACCTCACTCATCATATAGTCCCTCAAAACCTACAGCACCAGAACACACACATAGCAACACAAAATACACACCTACATTCACAGAGGCTCCCAATGAAAATCTGCTCAAGCAGCAGAGATCTCCAAAGCAGAAACGCAAGCAACCTCCACCCCCCAACACAACCCAAATGACACACAGCCCAAAAACTCAGTGTGCCACTCAACAGCCCATAAGGCATAACAACGTACCCAACACTCTTGTCATAGTTGACTCTATAGTCAGGGACACTGATGTTCCACTCACCAGGCTAAATAAGGGGAAAGTTACTGTCAGCTGCCTGTTGGGTGCCAGGATCTGCACGCATTCAGGTCACTCCACAACAAGTACAAATATGACTGTTATTCTCCGTGTTGGCGTGAATGACCTGAGACATACCCCCCTGGACTACATGAAAAAATACATGGAGGAGCTCTCCAATCTTGTAGCCCAGGCAGGTATGACCCTAGCCCTGAGTAGCATCCTGCCATCATCCAGAATGATACCACAGTACAAGGACAAAATGATTGACTTCAACAATTGGCTAAGCTTCTGGTGTCATTCTAAGGGGATCCAGTATCTGTCTGCCTGGGATGACATGATCGACAGACCATTATGCTTTGCCAGAGATGGCCTGCACCTATCGCCCTTGGGATTCTGGATACTGGCTAAGGCTCTTGCCACCCCTATAGTGCCTTTTTAAGGCAAGGTTCAAATGACAAATTCACTACCGTAACAGGTACAAGCAAGCAAAATCTGAGGGTAATGCTACTCAATGCTAGAAGTCTACATCTCAAAATGCATTCACTCGAGGCACTCCTTAAAATGGAGAACATCGACATCTGTACAGTGACAGAGAACTTGGTTCAAGGCTCCAGAGAGCACCCCTGCATTACCAGGCTATAATTCATACCACACCTTTCGGCCACCTAACCTGGACCAAAACACTAAAGGTGGAGGCGTGTCCATATTCATTAAGGATATCCACACCTCCAGGCTAGTTGCTCAGCACAATGCATCCGAGATTATCCAAGTGCAACCAACTCTGGACAAAACAGCAATCCAAATTGTAACTTACTACAGATCCCCCACCATGCCCCAGGATTCCCACTCCTCATTTCTTGATACACTGGAAAATATTAGGGTACAACCCAACACCCTAATAATGGGTGATTTCAACTACTCCACCATTAACTGGGAAAACTACTCATGTACCAACTCTTTTGCTCAACATTTTCTGGAATTCATAAAGTCCAATGCCTTGGATCAACTTATCCACAGCCCCACCAGGGGCAGCAATATCCTAGACCTGGTCATTACCAACTAGGGCGAATGGTGTTCCACACCAGAGGTCAATTACTTGTTGGTCAGATCCGACCACAAGCTAATCACCCTAGACATCCACATCCCGTCCCCACCCCCCATTAGGGAAACCACAATAAAAAATGTATCCAATCCAACTTCACGCTTCTTAAGCCAGAAGTGGCAAACTTCACGACACCCATGCAGATGGACAATAGAGGTGCGACTGCTGAATCCTACACAAATGCACTTTATAAGCACTTACACGAGTGCATGGATCGCGCTATCCCTAACAGAACCAAGATGCTATCCTCCAAAAAAAGGAAGCCAATCTGGTGTTCCCCTGCCATAAACAAACTCTACAACAGAAGAAAGAAACTGTTGCAAAAAAAAAAAAAAAAAAGAGTAAAATCCCATGATTAGAGGAACTCTCTGGTCAGCCTCAGTAAGAAGCTGAGATCCTTCATAAAATCCTCCAAAGCTAGTTACGAAAACAAAATCGCCACTGTTCTAACGACAACCACAACGCATTCTATATAGCTATGTCAAGAATCTAATGGCAACACTTATATCTGCTCTGAGTTACAACAGAATGACACTAAATATAGAGAACCAACTGATATTGGCAGATGGGTTCAGTGCTAACTTTACCCCCCTCTCACCCCCTAAGAGCCCATCTCTATACCGGAAGAATGCAAAGTTCCTGTAATGACGGCTGCACAGGTAAAAACACTCTCCAAAGCCAAGAACGTAGCATCCATGGGACCTGACAACATCCCAGGCTGCGTTCTACATGAACTGCAGAATGAACTGACACACCACCTAAGCACCATGTTCAATCACAACCTCACCTCAGGCTATGTACCCCCTGAATGGCGCACAGCGACGGTTATCCCACTCCACAAAGGGGGAGCCACCACGGACCCCGGGAACTACTGCCCCATTAGCCTAATGAGCCTAGTCTGCAAGGCCATGTAACGTATCATCATAGAACTTATAAAAACAGGGTTGGGAGGGTGGCCTAATGGTTAGGGTGTTTGCCTTACAAACACAAGGTGCAGGGTTTGAGTCTCACAAGGGATAATTGGCTAGGCTTAAAATGACTCGTAAGGGCAGTTAGTCTAGTACTAATCTATGAACCTATGAACAAAGACATTTGTACTCTCCAAACTCTGGACCCCACCCAGTTCGGGTTTGTAAAAGGCAGATCATGTCTCCTAAACCTGATAGACTTCCTTGAAGCAGTCACCAAAGCCGTAGATGAGGGAAAGGTGGTTCACACAGCCTATCTAGATCTCACCAGGGCTTTTGACACCATCCCCCACTCTGGAATTATAGATAAACTCACTAAACTAGGTATAAATTCCTATGTCACAAGATGGGTTGCCAACTGGCTCACTGACAGAGCCCACACTGTGAAAGTAGCAGACTTCAAATCCGACTTCAGACCAGTGACAAGTGGTTCAGTCCTGGGTCTTCTCCTGTTTGGTATCTACTTTTCTGAAGTACAGGCTAACACAGAAGGCCTTTGGCTAACGACGTTTGCAGATGACTGCAAATTAGAAGCCATAATCGAAACACCTAACGATGTGGACATCCTACAAAAGGGCCTCACTGAGACAGATGCCTGGTGTCAAGGCCATGACCTCAAGCTCAATGCCAAAAAGTGCACTGTCATCCCCTTTGGTAAAAACTCTGTACCCATGAGCTACCTCGTAGGTGGTAGTCTACTTAACACAAAAAATATGATAAGAGACTTTGGGACACAGGTGGACAATAGTCTCACCTTTGATAATCACATTGCCACGGTAGTCAGGAAATCCTTCTATGTGGCACACCTTATCACAAAAGGTTTTTCATCCAGGAAAAAAGAGGTCATTGTTCCCCTCTACTCATCACTCATTAGATCCATTATAGAGTGCAGCGCCCCTTTTGGTATGTACCTCACATGACATCTACAACAACTGGAAAGGCCGCAGAAATACCTCACAAAGAGGATTACCAGCCTCAAACAGATGCCCTATGCAGACAGTCTCAAAAAACTCCAGCTTTACTTCATCTCATATCACCTACTCAGAGGCGATCTCTGCCTAACATACAAAGCTATGTCAAACCCAGAGCTGTTGGACATGCCCCACTCAAAGAAATCCCAATCCCTCCGAGCTACACATTCTAGGGACCTAAACCTTGTCACCACAATAAACAGAACATGCTGGAGGGATAGATTCCTGTCCCAGACACTTCCCATACTCTGAAACAAACTACCTATCTATATCAAACAAAGCTCCTCATTAGTACTCCAAGAAAAATCTTGATGATTGGATGGGAAAATAGGAAATTCACCCCGAGGATCACCTCTGTGGCTCTACTCGACAGGGGCATAATGTGTGTTTTGGCTGTTCGTTGTGATCTTCGCGTTTATATTAATAAACTGGTTGGATTTACCTTGGCGTACTTTTTCTCCGTTTCAGGCACTTTTTGTTTGATTCTTGATTTTCTAATAATAGAATAATTGGGGGTATTATTTCAGTGTCCTTTATGTGTGGTTTTAACCAGGTTTCAGAGATGGATAAGACATCTGGTTGATTAGAGAGAAGCGAGGCATAGAGATCAGGGATTTTGTTAGCTGTTCTTTGGGCATTTAGTGAAGTAAATAGAATGGATTTTGCTGTTGAGGGAGGGGTAGAGGGGCCAGGCTTAGGATGCATGTCGCCAGAGAGAAGGATGGTAGTAAGTTGTTGGATAAAGAAAGAGAGGAATTTGGATTGCTTAGTGTCAGATTTGAATGGTGTGAGATTTGTGGGGGTAAGACTGGTTAGAGTAGTAACTTGACGGTGGAAATAAGTTTATAAGGGGTACGCGGACTGTAATCGAAGGGATACAGACAGGGGGATATGAATATTGATGTGTGTATGGGTTGTAGGGGGTGTATTTGTTATATGGTAAGGTGGGGAATGATTGGAAGAAAGAGGGTGAGTGAGATAGTTGAGATAGGATAAGGTAAAAATAAGAAGTATTTGGGTTGTGTAGAAGGCAAGTTTTGCAAACATCACCAGACAACTGAAGAAACCAAATGCTGCACCACAAAACGAAGCCACAAAGACCAATGTAAAAAGTTTATTTCTCTAGTGCCTCCACAGTAAGCCTTCAAGGAGTAACACACCACATGTTAAAACAGTTTATATAACACCAACTGCAATTATAATACATCATTACACAAATCATTAAACAATTAAAACTTAAAGTGTCACAGTGCATTTTAAACAACACTTTTCCAACAACAGTCTGTATTAAGACCTTTCGGTACCAAAGTACCATATTTTAAAATAAAAATAGTTTCTTTTTTTAGAAGCATATTCTTAATTTCATTTATATCCAAATTAGTTTTGCAAACATAATGGATTAGAATTTAGCAATGGGAGAGTATTGCTTAGATTAAAAAGTAGGATGGGCTGTGATAAGTATTTTAACTGAAAGAGTTAAGAGAACTAGTTAGGGAAAATATTAAGTGTGTAGGAAATGGGATGGACTGGACCAGGTATTATAAGATAATGAATGATGGGATGGGTTGTAGGAAATTACTGTGGGTGGGAATGTGTTACGTTTAATGGGAGAATGGGTGTGGTAGAGCTAAGGAGAAGGAATGGCCAGCAAAAACAATCAGTGGTACAGGGAACTAACTCAGGTAAGGAGACACAGGAGCAAGGCACTGGTGCACTGTACGGGGAACTAACTCAGGTAAGGAGACACAGGAGCAAGGCACTGGTGCACTGTACGGGGAACTAACTCAGGTAAGGAGACACAGGAGCAAGGCACTGGTGCACTGTATGGGGAACTAACTCAGGTAAGGAGACACAGGAGCAAGGCACTGGTGCACTGTACGGGGAACTAACTCAGGTAAGGAGACACAGGAGCAAGGCACTGGTGCACTGTACGGGGAACTAACTCAGGTAAGGAGACACAGGAGCAAGGCACTGGTGCACTGTACGGGGAACTAACTCAGGTAAGGAGACACAGGAGCAAGGCACTGGTGCACTGTACGGGGAACTAACTCGGGTAAGGAGACACAGGAGCAAGGCACTGGTGCACTGTACGGGGAACTAACTCAGGTAAGGAGACACAGGAGCAAGGCACTGGTGCACTGTACAACTTATAGCAAAAGCCTAAGAATTTTACTGGGGTTAGAAACTGAAATTGGGCAGTGTAGATTAAAACTTAATAGGCTTTGGAGATAAGAAACTTTTAAATATTAACGTTTAATAGGGTGGAGAGTGGAGAAATCTTGCCACCTGGTGGCTAAATTCAGTAGTGACAGGGATAGGGTGGGAGAGTAGGAAGGGGCCTGGGAGTAAAAGAGGAGAGTGAAGCAGAGGTAGGCTGCTACCAAGTGCACACTGAATTAGTTATACAACAGTAAAATCGACTGAGATAAGTTTCCCAATTAAAAGTACATACACTTTGTAGACGTTCTTTGGGGGGGGGCTGAATGGTTAGAGAAAACACTGTAGGGTCCCTTTAGGTATTTCTTTCAAGAGAAGCCAAGGTAGTTTGTACAGCAACTTATACCATATTCTCTCACAGAAGGGGCACTGATTTTTTTTTTTTTTGGGGGGGGGGTCCTGAAGCATGTCTTTGGCTCATCAAGTTGTGAATGCAGTGCCTTTATCTGCAGTTACACAGAAGCATGCATGCGCATGATAAAGTGAAGTAGCTTCCACGGTGGCATAGGTCACACATCCCCTGCACAAAGTGTGAGGTTAGGACCTTAAAAAAGAAACATCCCTCATGGCTGCCTGTGTGATGGCCGCACCACAGACTGCTACCTCCCTGGTGATTAGGAACAAATGAGCAGTGGTGTGAAATGCAACGAATAAACTCACTAGAAAATCAAGCAAAAAATAAGTGTCACAAACGTATTTTAAAACTATTATGCCTCAAGTGTATACTGGATGAATGATCAGAATGAATGAATGTCAATATTAGCAAAGGGAGCATAGTGAGTAGCTTGTTAGAATAAATGTAAGGAACATATGTTTGTATGAAAATGATGCATTCTGGGTAAAGTCTGTCAGAAGCAGCAGAAACAACAACAAAAAAAGATTCCATAAAAAAACAGCCCGTAAGATAAACAAAGAACTTATAGTATACAGGAAAATGAATGTCCTTTGTAATACAAAGAAATCAGGAATTTAAGGCCAATGCTCACGCAATCCTTTCTTTATCCAACAACAATTTATAATTCCCTGCTATGCTGGGCTTTTTTTGAATTATACTGACTGACTGCAGTTTTCTCTGGTAGTTTTTAGTCTGCTCATCCGCTTCCACTAACATCTAACCACTACAATCTATATCAAGACTTTGGACAGCTTTCTTCCTGCTTCTCTCAAATATATATTAGCGCAAACACTTAAAACACCCTTGTGCAAGTCACACATGCTTCTTTATCTATGTTTTCAGGACCCTCAAAGAAGTCCACATGTAAAATTATACACTGCGAGCGGTATGCTTCTTGTCAGACCTAATGTCACAGCATGGGCCGGAAAAACATCCTTTCCACTGCTCTTAGTAAAGGCCTGTACTGTCCTTCCTTTTAATCTCTTTTAAGTGCACTTTACAAATTACGGGCTGTCCAGCTCTGGCTGTAGGTACCTTATTAGACTGTACTGTTGACCAGCAATCACATGTGCTTAAAATGTTTCTTCTCCACATGTCAGGGTTTCAGCAATGAAAGAGGACCCGCTGAGAAGTGTTAGCCCAGTAGGTGGCGCTACATGTACTTTTCCTATCTGTATACAAATAGTTCATAAACTGCTAACTATATCATCAGGACCAGTATCTGCTGGCGAACAGGTTACAAAGCTGTGCAGTGGTTTGTGATTCAGGCCATCACTGCATTTTAATTCTGATTTCTTTGATTACCTAGCAAAGGCTGTCTCTAATCTGACAAACTCTTTTTATACCACAACTTCAAACTGAATGGGAGGGGGAAAAACTGTGTGTGGGGTACTCAACAATATTCTTCAATGAAAGAATGGCATGAAATCTTCAACATCTATTGGGCTTACCACTTGAAAATCAGACAAAACCTAAGCTTAGCTTTTCATGTACCAACTGGTACCTCAGAAGAACACCACCTTTTAATCTCTGCTGCATTGCAAAATGCTGAATTTTTTTCACACGTGTCCAGTACAGGGACAAAAGCCACAACAAAGCAAAGGCATTCATGCAGTCTTCAGCTGATATTACCACAGACAATGTAACCAACACAAACCCTGCTAGTGGCTCAACTGGCTGCAGACACAAACACACACACACACACACACACACACACACACACACACACACACACACACACACACACACACACACACACACCTTTGATGCTGAGAGTACAAGTAGTCTGTGGGTTCTAACCTTTCTTCAGGCATCTTATATTTGAATACTGACTCTACAGTACATTTTTTGTGGGGAGGTACACTCTTCAGGTGGCAATTACATGAATGGTAAAGACTCCAGGACTTACTTGTTGATCAGCTAAGAGTTTCATCAGCTTCCTGGCCAAATTTATTCAACTCTGTGCAAATAATTCATTCAGGCTCAGTTGAAAACAGACTAAATAATAGGACTCACACAGTCAAAAATAAACAAAAAAAATGAATTAAGTACCACCTGCCAGTTATTAGCACACATGAAAGGCATCAAAGTTAACAAGAGTAAGGGGGGGGGGGGTGAAACTTGCATGTTAAAAATAAATACTCTCCACACATGTATAATGCTTCAGTTCTGTGTAAACCCTTAAGTCATGTCATCAAACTAGGTAGAATGCTCCTAGGTCACCCATGGAAAACAAGCAGCTAGACTACACAGGGTTTACTCAGGGAAAAAAATAATTACAAAAATAAATCTCTCCCCCTCTCTGAGTTGACAGCTTACATTCTTCAGGGATGTCCTCCTCTCACATTCCAAACTTACTGTACATAAATAATTCACTGCTCTACAGAAGCACCTCATTGTTCACCCAGTACACCACACTGTCACATGACAATCTGCAGGGCACACTGTAACATTCTGGACATTTCTCAACATAATGCAAGAGAAACTTTTTTTTAATTCTGGGAAACTGTATCACGGAAGAACAGGTCCTCCTAGCAAACTGCATCTTCAACAAATGGGAGCACATTAATCTGTCATCCCAGCAGAAAAGTTCTGCACCTGTGTGCTGCTGAAAGGTGAGCTTTCAAATGGGTTTTAGCATCAGTGTGGGGAAAAGGGCACCTGAATAATAAAGCATGCAGAGAGCTTATTTCCAGCTATGACGGGTGCAAAAAAAAAAAGCATAGCTATATCCTTGGCAGTGTGTGTGTGTGTGTGTGTGTGTGTGTGTGTGTGTGTGTGTGTGTGTGTGTGTGTGTGTGTGTGTGTGTACACTTGCGTGTGTTGCAACAGGCATGTAAACCACACCTGGGAGGATGAGCATGTACAGCCCATGCAGGGAACAAATCACTCTCCTGGAACAAACTCAAAAGAGCTACAACACTTGAGAGAAGTTGGTGTACAGAGTGGGAGAAGGAAAAGTGGGGCATGTAGAAACCATTCAACCTGAGGCTGGGGGGTAGAGAAGATGCAACAAAGTATAAATCCTAACAGCTTCTGGGTATAAAAAGGGGTGGGGATACACAGACCAATCTTCCCCCTTGTGAACATCTCTAACAACTAGCAGTGCTGGATTATGGACCTCATGGGCGAACAGCTGAAAATTATAAGGGGCCTATTCATTTGGTGTGATAATAGCATCAGAATTTCAAACTAATCTTGTAAAAGAAGCAGCATCCTTTTCAGACATGTGCACGGAGCTACAGCTCCATCAGCCCCCCTCCCAATTAATCCATCCCTGACGTGGTGAAAACTTGGGGAGGTGGGGGCAGACACTGTGTTGTGTGTACTGCTGGCAACCTGGGTGCACAGTATTAAAACACACTGTTCAGAAGTCCAATCAAGGCAGAGCAAAGCTACAGGAAACCACATCTATTATGCAAGCCATTGCAAAGCTGTGGTATTAACGTGGACGTGGCACTGATGCACAGACACTAAAAGAAATGGAAAGTTAACTTTTCATTCCCCTGCAATAAGTCCTGCACCTGGACACCACTGATGTGAACTACAAGTGCTGGTCAATGCCCAGCTTATCTTAATTGACTAATACTGTTTAACATTTCTGCAATACTGTATAAGTAACTGTTGCACTGAAATATCAATTTGCTCAGGAAAGTAATGAAAAAAAACATGATAATGCCACAGATTAAGGTTCCACATACAGCGTTTTCTGGCATGACAGTTGATGAGGAATGCAACTCTGTACATGTAATAAGACTAACTGCAGCCCACCTCCCACACACGAGTATAAGGACCTGACAAAAGAAGGAAATTATACAATCCCTGTTGTAAATTACACATATACCAATATAAAAAAGTCCAGCCGCTGAAGTACCACTGAGTAACCAGACTTTTCTACTGGGATATGCTTAGAGGACAGACCAAAATACAAGAAAACCAGGTATGTTCTGTAAAACTGAAAAAACAGAAATATACCCAATTGTCCCTGTATTTCTGCACTGTGCCTCCTAAAATCTTGACAAACTTTTCTCTTTCTCTCAACTGTTCATCTGTTTACAAAATCTCCAGATTTTTGCCCCATAATTTTGGTCTGTTTATTTTCATTTATTTATTTATTTTACATTTGTTTACCAGGATGGTCCGACTGGGACAGTGCCCATTTTCAGCGGAGGCCCATGGAGAAAAGCTCCACCTTAAGTTTATATAAAAAGTCATCACATCAATTAATAGAAATTATAGACAAAAAAAGAGAGCGTTAACACATTTACAGGATAAAAATTAAAAAACAAAACTATATACATAGTATCAAATAGAACAATAGTTTAAACACTTGAATATAGACAAATATATGGTTGAACTTATATATGTGGAGGAATATAACATTAGTTAGGAAATTGAGCAGGGAGACTCACTTAGGCAAAGTAGTGCATAGTTAGTAATACTTCCGGGGTGTGAGTTGCAGCTAGGAATGTAATTCCTTATAGAGAAGTCGTGTTGTCAGAAGGGCTATGTTAGCAGAGTTAGTACGTACAGCCAAATTGTATAAGTGATGCTAAGTTAATAATTAACCTGGAGTGTTACATGTGCAAAGCCAAGATTCAAATAAGAGTCTTTTAAGAGATATTTTGAAATGATCAAGATTGTTCTTTCCTTATAAAAAATGTTTTTTTTTCTAGCAAGCCACTGGGGATTGAAGTCATTAAATAAAAACATTTCAGGTTCACTCTTCATATCCTTTGAAAAATGCATGCTAGCACGACTTATTCCAGGAACTTTCTAAATTTATAAGAGCAATATTTAAATTCTGTCCTATTTTTAGATCTTTGTTCCTCCTGTTATGTTTGTTGTAGTCCAGGCTTCTTGCATTCTAATAAAAAAAAGGCAGCAGTACAGAGTCTCTTTTCTGCACTGCTTCTCCTGCGCAGTACTGATGGACTGTGTGAGCGTGAGAATGCAACCCCCCAAATGCATGCGCAGTACATCAGCACTCCTGCGCAGTACTGATGGACTGTGTGAGCGCGGGAATGCAATCCCCAAATGCATGCGCAGTACAGCAGCACTCCTGCGCAGTACTGATGGACTGTGTGAGCGTGGGAATGCAATCCACAAATGCATGCGCAGTACATCAGCACTCCTGCGCAGTACTGATGGACTGTGTGAGCGCGGGAATGTAATCCCCAAATGCATGCGCAGTACATCAGCACTTCTGCGCAGTACTGATGGACTGTGTGAGCACGGGAATGTAATCCCCAAATGCATGCGCAGTACATCAGCACTCCTGCGCAGTACTGATGGACTGTGTGAGCGCGGGAATGTAATCTCCAAATACATGCGCAGTACATCAGCACTCCTGCGCAGTACTGATGGACTGTGTGAGCGTGGGAATGCAATCCCCAAACGCATGCGCAGTACATCAGCACTCCTGCGCAGTACTGATGGACTGTGTGAGCGCGGGAATGTAATCTCCAAATGCATGCGCAGTACTGATGGACTGTGTGAGCGTGGGAATGTAATCCCCAAATGCATGCGCAGTACATCAGCACTCCTGCGCAGTACTGATGGACTGTGTGAGCGTGGGAATGTAATCCCCAAATGCATGCGCAGTACATCAGCACTCCTGCACAGTACTGATGGACTGTGTGAGCGTGGGAATGCAATCCCCAAATGCATGCGCAGTACATCAGCACTCCTGCGCAGTACTGATGGACTGTGTGAGCACGGGAATGCAATCCCCAAATGCATGCGCAGTACTGATGGAATGTGTGAGCGTGGGAATGCAACCCCAAATGCATGAGCAGTACATCAGCACTCCTGTGCAGTACTGAGGGACTGTGTGAGTGCGGGAATGTAATCCCCAAATGCATGAGCAGTACATCAGCACTCCTGCGCAGTACTGATGGACTGTGTGAGCATGGGAATGCAATCCCCAAATGCATGCGCAGTACTGATGGAATGTGTGAGCGCGGGAATGCAATCCCCAAATGCATGAGCAGTACATCAGCACTCCTGCACAATACTGATGGACTGTGTGAGCGCGGGAATGTAATCCCCAAATGCATGCACAGTACATCAGCACTCCTGTGCAGTACTGATGGACTGTGTGAGCGTGGGAATGCAATCCCCAAATGCATGCGCAGTACATCAGCACTCCTGCGCAGTACTGATGGACTGTGTGAGCGTGGGAATGCAATCCCCAAATGCATGCGCAGTACATTAGCACTCCTGCGCAGTACTGATGGACTGTGTGAGTGTAGGAATGCAATCCCCAAATGCATGCGCAGTACATCAGCACTCCTGCGCAGTACTGATAGACTGTGTGAGCGTGGGAATGCAATCCCCAAATGCATGCGCAGTACATCAGCAAGCGTGGAGGAATGCGGAACAGCACTACAGTGCCCTTATAGGTAAGCAATTTCTTTCTTAAATATTGTCATTGTATAATGCCACTAACCTATGACTGGTTGTGGGTTTCACAAGATTAACCCATGATTGGCTTTGATAAATTACGCGAGCTTCACCCTCATGATTAAACCATGCTAACCATGGGTCAATCCTGGGATATCCACACCCATTTATAGGCTATTGTTAAAATAAGCTATTAAAAGAAAAATAAAACAGTACACGTAATCTAGAAAAAAAAGTTGTGACACAAAGGATTTCAGGTGTTGATATATGTGGGCTTGTGTGCTCTTCATGTAATCTGTACACATCAAGTAAGAGTTTGACATACACGACACGTGTTAACATTTCAAAAAGACATTCCACACACAGGAATGGGATGGCTAATGCTACTGTGTTTTATGGCTCTACAATGCTGGCTTTTTTATATACCAGTTATAACACTTGTGCATGGAATGCCTGGCAATCTCTTACAGTTGCCTTAAATTACTTCAGAGGAGCCAAACCTCTGTCACCCAGAGATCTCCTTACTCTCAGACAACAGTCTTTTCCTGTACAGCATCTACTCGCAGTCTCTTTCTCTGCCAAAGGAACTTGTGTTATAATGGGGCACCCCCCCACCTATTTGCACTAACCACTAGTGCTCCATGCTGCACTCCAGAGATGGATCCCAGGAAGGCCTTCTGCAACTCAGACAGTAAAGAAAACAGATAATGTTTCTGGTGCTCTCACGGCAGCTTGTGGTTGACAAAGCTGGGTGGTACCTTGCCTCACCTTAGTCAGATACACACAGATTTCCAGTACAGAAAAGGGAGGCAGGTGTAGCATAGGATATGATCAGGAAGAAACGCTCTCTCAGGCTATAGCTGTAAACTGTGTATCCACACATGAACTGGTTCAGCAACACCTATATTTATGGGGACATGATAAAATGAAGTATTTAGAAGTATGGATTAAAATGACTCTGTTATGGCAGCTGAGGATATGTGGAAAGAGACTAAACAAGCAAAAAAACTGAAAACCTGAGAAACTGTAAGATCTTGTTTTAGGATGTGGGTAACAGCAAGATAGAAGCAGTAAAAATGTTTTATTCCCATTTAGTTTTATATACAGGTTAGGCATACTTTTATCAACCAGAGGAGTTATGGACAATAATTCATAAAAAGGTGAAGGAATTTACCTGGGAGAGTAACAGGGCAAGGGTCAAGTGGGATAAGATGACCCTTCCAACAGGTGGTTTAGGATTATCTGATTTGAAGGGGGTGAGTTACACAGTTAAGGCTCACATACAGAGCACAAGCAGAAAACTAGAGTTCAAAGTGGAAAGGAATGCTTATGAAGCGGGAAAAATTCAAGAAATAAGAACACTGTGGGATTTTGGAAGCAGATCCTTAAGGAGAATAAAAGCCACACAGAATATTATATTCATAAAGTAGCAAAAAGTATCCTAAAAACTAAGTCAGCATAACAATGGAGAAAGGAGATTCTGCCAATAGGGACGACTGCAAGTAGGGGTACAGAGAATAATCAAGTGGGGGCTGGAATTTACTGGAGCAACCTGCCAAAGGAACCAAGGTTTTGGCAGCAAATAAAGTACAGTTTTGTACCTACCATAAATGTAGATGTTCGAGTGCTAATACAGCTGCAGTCATAACAGATGGGTTCTCCTGCCGTCAGGCGGGTCCTCGGTCGGCCGAATTCCAAAGTCTAGGTCCGGCGTTGGTTGTCATCGCTTCTTCCCTGAAGTCAGTGCGACAGGGGTATAAAAGAACCAGCCAACGTATGCACGATGAACATCTAGAGAGGGAAAGGTAGAGGCCAAGAAGAGATTTGGACCTCAGGCTATAGACAGCCTTCCCTGTTAGGGATTGATATCAGCGTATAAGCAGAGAGAAAGGGGTAGGGAATCCCAAGTGAAAAACCTGCTCTTGTTGAGTTTTTAGTCGACTCTAGAACAGAAGCTGCTATTAAACAAGGATAATTAGTAGGGCATATAAAATATTACATGATAATTATAACAAACAATCAGAGGCGGTTAGAAAAGATTGGGAAGAAAGATTGGAAAAGCAATTCATAAGAAAAAAACTGGAAGGACATATGTATGGCTCCCAAATAGGCAACAAAGATCCGAAGATTTAGGATTTTTGCTTCAAAATGTTTGCAAAGGTATTTTTATACCCCTAGCAGAATCAAATTTCCTCAGGTAGATGACAGATGTTGAAGGGTTTATGGGGAAGGAACATTTAAATGAAAACATGTTTTGGGAGTATAACAAGTAGGGAGATTTTCAAAATTCCTTACAGAGTACTCAGTCAGAAATGCTGGGTGAGCAAATGGCTGTATCTAAGGAAATTATTTTTTGAGGTGGGATACAGGATCTGAATTGCCTGGACATCATAAGGCCTTGTTAAGTTTAATTCCATGGTTACCAAAAAGCAATGGGAAGAATGCATGTAGAATAATGTTTTAGAGGAGGAATGAGGTTTATGGGAAGGCAGAGTAATGTTGGATTGATGATAATTCTACTAAGACAACAAGCGACGTATAACGTTTGGAACTGGGAATATGTTAATATGGTTTGTTTTCTTTTATATGAATGAATGTTTGCCAAAGTCTTAAGTGATAATTCACTAAAGCTGTTAAAAAATAATAATAAGAAACTTTCTCTCCTTGAACTCACACTATATGACTGACTGACTGCCCAGCTATGTGGAATTCCACATTCTGCAAGCCACCAACAGGTCTGGCAGAGGGTTAACTGGCTACACAAAATCAGCACAGTCCTTTCAGATTTCACCTATTTCACATTCACTGGAATGGATACTGCCAGTTTATTTATTTATATTCCTTACTCATTTCTTAACAGGGTTAGTGAGAAGATCAATATGATTTTATTTCAGTAACAATAAGGTCAGAAGCAACAAGAAACAGAGCAACACACAACAGTCTCAGGTTACGTAAATGTTGCATAATTGAAATAATGCAGTCTCTCTCTCTCCTCTCTCTCTCTTTATATATATATATATATATATATATATATATATATATATATATATAGTTTACTACGGCAAGGTCAAAATGGATTCCATCAAACCCACTTCAGTCGAAGTCCGGAGGCTGAACGGCGACAATGTCAAACCTGGCATTGTCGAAGTACGAATCTCGCCCCTATCTTGACCTATGTTAAAGCCCGTTCCAAGGTCGAAGTCGAGTTGTATTTCGACAATGTCAGAATTCGACATTGTCATTTTCACGGACGCAGGTCGATGATCCCATCATTCGATGGGTTCTGGTTCAACTTTACCATAGTAAACACACACACACACACACACACATATATATATATATATATATATATATATATATATATATAAAATACACACACACACATAATATACATATAGTGATTAAAAGAACATTTTTTTATGCTCACTCAGAACGTATACATCATAAGTGTAAGCAGTGAAGTGAATCTAATCATATGTAAATCAAACATACACTCGGACATTAGTTATAGAAAGGAAATACAGCCAGGTGACTGTGCTGTAAAGAATATTTTCTGGATCTCTATCTACTTCAGACAACCAGAGATGTAACCAGTAAAATAATGGGACTGGAAGGTGAGAAACATACCAGGTGACCAGACTAATTCCTTCTTGCACATCTACTGCATAAGGTAACAAAAAGCGAATATTAATTACACAGTGGAATTCAATATAACACAAAAATAAATGTCCAAAAGAATAAAAAACATCTGCAAAGCTGGGATGAAGTTGTTACACCAGTACACAAAGAATAGAACCAGGAAAAAAACTGAGTGACAACAAACACGGCTAAGTAAACTAAACCAAAAACCTTTTATTATAACTTAGTAAGTGCTTTCATGTTGTCCTCAAAGCTTCATCAGACTTTAAATATACACGTTAACACTCACTATTTAAAATCCAAGACACAAATCAGAGACTGATTCCAATTATGACAACATAACAAGCTATCCAATCAGCTATAGAAACTCTGACAGCAAATTAGACAGTACATTATCTGCCAGTGTGTTGTAGTGTATTGGAGTGCTGTAAAGAAAAAGCTCTAAGATAAATACAATCACACTACCTGGAATATTAATTAATCCTTTATAACCATAGTATTTATACTACATATGATACCAAAACAACAAAATCCTATACTTGTATGACCCCTGAACACATTAGTGAACCCTAGGGATCTGTATACTGTGCTGTTCTAACCTAACAGTACCCTAACTGCACACCCACCAGTGAAACATTAAACAGGACACACATTTTGTAAATTCAGAACATATTACTGCAGAAAGCAATGTAAGGGTTTTCTGTTTTGTCTCATATTAAAATCACACTACAGATATATTCACATTAATTATAATTTCCCCGTACTTAAGGCATAATGCTGAAGTATAGATTGTGCTCCAATGAACCATAAACTAACTCACTAACAAGCTACACAATATTATTTACAAAATATTCTGTTCTAAATGCAGCACACTGGCTTTATTCTACATGAAGAACATATACAGTATGCCTGGCAGTACAACACATAAGGTTACAGTTACAAGCTGTACTGTGTAGCTATGGGTTTGATTCTCCAGGTCTCTAACTGCATGCTGTACTACCCTCTGCAAAGCACATTGGGTCTACTGGAGCTTACCCATCAAAGAATAAATAAAATTAGCTTTCAATTGATGTTATACTAGGTTGTTACTTCTGTCTGCAGCCTTTAAGAAGCAGTGAGGTGTAATAATGATTGACCCTTCCAGTGATCAGAAATATAAATCACGGACACTCAGTTTACAATTTTTTTATAACTAATGTAACTAATGACTTGCTAACAGATGCACAAATAAAGGAAAAACATCTATAAATGTGTTTACAATGTATGATTCAGTCAGGTCTGTTACCTAGTGTCATATTTACAACACATCAAAGGCTACAAAAGTAGGCAAAATAGTTTATTCTCATTTTTGTACATGAAATAAACTAGAATATGCTACATTCCGGTTTTCTGCATTACAAACGTAAACCCCAAAGAGGTTCTTTGGTCTCAAGACAAAAATTTACTCCACTAAGGATTACATATCTGGAGGTGAACCTGTGAAGCAGTCACTCAGTTACCTAGGCTAATTATGCTGCAAACACACCTCTTACTTTTGTTTCTGGGATTACATTCTTGGATACAAAGCAGTTTAATGCACAAGAGGTCAGAAATTTTCAAAAGCTCAGAACACAACCAGATTAAGCAATTTAAGTAAGATGCTAGGACTCAGTTAAACCTCTGAAAAGATAAGTAAAGCAGGATGATAGTTCGCATTTAGGGGTTGCTGATCCAATGCAGATAGGGTAGTGCAGAGATGGAAAGAAAACAAGGTTAGCATTTTATTAAAACCCCTGATGTGGTAAAGCTGGATTCTGTACAAAGATCTTTGTAAGCATCTTTCCGCTTCATCTGGGCACTTACTGACCAACTGCTCCGTCTTCTATTACCACTGGACTTCAAAACCTGAAATCAAATATGCCAGTGTATCTATTGGGTAAGGCTGAGAAACAGCTGAACTCCTGCAAATAAACAAACTACTGTCACCATCTGAGACCCTACCTAATGTACAAATGTAGAAAAACAGCTACAAATAAACCCCTGCCCCATTTAGTGCAAGGAACAAACACGAAAAATCAAACAGCTTACAAATGTGTAAACAGACAAGGAAATACAGTGACTCACATATCCATGGTCCAGAATTAATTTCTGGCTCCCATCATTAGTTTTGTAGAATTCCATGTTCTTTGTCTGTGTGCATGGGATTTTTACAAGTGCTAAGGCATTTTCCCATATTCTAGAACTGGGGCTACTACAGGTGTGCACATCGCCATTAGCTTGCGCCTGGTATGTTCATTGCATTGCAAGTGTCCTACTTCTCACTCGCTCAATCCTATTAACCACATACGTAGACTCTGAGAGGCCTCTAACCCTCACCCTAACACTCCTACTTGCTCCATAACCCCAATCACAAACTCTGGACCTAAACGAAAACTGCCTGTTGCTGTCTTAAACCAAAAACGCCCTTTCACTCTCCTAAACCTTAAACTCCACCTTTCTCCCTAACCCTAATTCCAAGACCTGCTCCTTAAATTTAAATTCCCTGCCTGGCTCCCAAATCTCAAAAGTCCTTTAAACTTCCCAAACCTAATCCCAAAGCTCCCTCCCAAATCCTAAATCCAAAACTCCCAGTTATTCACTAACCTGAAATCCAAACCTCACTCCCTAAACCTAAAATCCCGACAGTTATTTAACCCTAATCTGAAAGTCCACTCTTGGACCTTAACCTTAAATGTCCATGTCACTAACGAGCCCTGTTCCCTAACCTTAAGTCCCCAGGTGTTCCCCAAACCTAACAGCTAAATACCAACCCCATCCCCATGCCTGCTGCACTTACCTCATTCAGAGTGAGCTAAGTGTTCAATTGGCACATCCCCACTCTGACCCCAAAGCTCCCTCACCTTCTGCAGACCTAATTACAAGTTCAAGCAGCAGCTCATGTGAGCTGCCTGACACACACGTATCACTGCAACAATGTCGTATGCAAGTAGCTGGAAATCGAACATCTAAAGTGGGCAGGGCAGTGGTGCAGCAGTTAACGTTGTCATCTCAGTAACAGGTTCTATGGTTCGACTTTCACCTGGGGTGCCTTCTGTGCGGAGTTTGCTTGTCCTCCCTCCATCTGCATGGGTTTCCTCCAAGTACTATGGTTTCATCCTACATTCTGGAGACATGCGTCTGCAGCGTTTCTCCCAGGTCTCTGCTGAAAATAAGCTCTGTCCTAGTCGGACTTTCAAAGTCAGCAAATGTTAAATAAATACATAAAGTGCACCCCCCCCCCACCAAAAAAAGTAGTTCCTTAGCTACACTAACCTGCCTTGGAGTTACATTTACTCTTTTAATTTCTATAACAACATTTTACAAGAATAGTGTAGTTGCTTAGCTACTGCGAGCACAGGGGTACAGTACGTAACTGAAGGCGATGCACTAATTTAGCTACTCAAAGTGTGTGAAAAGGACATCACTGATGCTGCTACATTAATTTATTTACATAGGTAGAAGTGTATAAATGAAACTGCTATATAAAAATTGTTTATGTAGGTACTCTGGGTATACTGCATTATTCAAGTCACTGCACTAACAGCAAAAAGCGTAAGTGAAGTTGCTACTCTAATTTAGTTACTTAGGTATTGTAAGTACGTTCCATAAAGTACAGTTGTAGACAATCTTGCCATAATGGTAGATGTCCTTCTCTTCACTGTTGCAATATTCATTACATTAGGGATCACCTGTCAAGGGTGGCCCAATGTCTGGACAGTATACCAAAGCCGTAGGTTGCTTTAAGATATGCTGTATGTCACTCTTATGCTCCTTGCATAATTTAGGGCATAAAGGTGACATCCAGGTGTACCATCCTCAAAACTGAGAGCCCCAGTAGGAACACCAGTCCAAGGAAAAAAGAGGTAACCAGTACATCCAGAAGGACAATGGACTGGTGGAGGCAGGAGGGAGTGAATACTGCAACAGTGAAGAGAAGGACATTTACCGTTATGGTAAGATTTTATACAACTGTACTATGTCCTTCCATTTCACTGTTGCAATATTCATTACATTAGGGAGAGTGCCAAAGCTCAGAAAGAAACCTGGGAGGATGAAGGACCAAGCAGAGCCCTCTAGGAAGCCAGGAAGGAAGGCTCTAGCAAAACCAGCTCTAGCTCTGGAGATTCCATCCAACCTGTAGTGCTTGGTATGCACAGAAGTCCAGGTAGCTGCTTCAAGAATAGAGTTAGTATCCAAACCTTTGAAAAAAGCACCAGAAGATGCCACAGCTCTACTAGAATGAGCCTTAACAGAATAAGGAAGGCTCTTACTATGAAATAACTTTTGAGATCTAAGAAATAGTTTGCTTGGATACAGCTCATCCTAAGGACCTAGGATAAAAGGAAACAAAGAGCTGATCAGAGCTTATCCAAATAAAATCTAAGTTGTCCATACACATCCAGCATATGCAGTACCTTCTCACTGGCAGATTGCAGAGAATTGAAAAAGTGGGCAAATGAATAAACTGATTAGGGGGCAACTCTTTCACCAGCTAGGATATAAAAGAAGGATTAGTGCGCAAGGAGACTCTGTCCTTATGAAACACCAAAAAAGGAGGAAAAGCCATAAAGGTTTGAAGCTCAGACACTGATCTAGTAGAAGTAAGCGCTAACAAAAGTACAGCCTTTCAAGAACAATGTTGCAAGGAAGCAGAAGCCACAGGCTCAAAAGGAGCCGGAGTCCATTTTTCCAAAACAGAATTAAGATCCTAGTAAGAAGGAACAGGGTTCCTGGGAGGCCTAATATAAAAGATGCCTTTAAGGAATTGTTTGGCTTCAAATCTAGAAGCTAAAGTAAGAGATAAAGGCAGACAAGCAGAGATAGCTGATAAGTGGGCCTTAACAGAAGAATAAGCCAACCCAGTATTGAAATATTCACAAAGATATGAGAGAACCAAAGGAACATCCACATAAAGTGGATCAAGGTTATGAGAAAGACACCAAAGAGAAAACATCTTCCATTTGGCTAAGTAGGATTTCCTAGTATTAGGGTCCTACAAGAGGCCAGGAAGCCCAAGGACAGCCTCAGAAAAAAGGTGTCTATATGGAATCAAAATCCTACCACCCATAGTGTCAGTTGAAGAGTAGACAGGTGGGGATGGATGACAGATCCCTTGTCCTGTGTGAGTAGATCCTCCCTGTGAGGTAACTTGTGATGACGCCCTTGGCTAAATGCAGAAGAGGAGGGAACCAATGCTGTCTTACCCAAAAGAGAGTCATCAACAAGATTTTGGGAGCAACCTGTTGAATTTTGAGAAGGACTGTTGGAATGAGGAGAAGGGGAGGGGAACATAAAGAAACATCCCCTTCCAAGAAAAAGACTGGGCAGCCATCTTCCAAACCACAGGATCTGGGACTCTGGCACGAAACAGAAGTTGTCTGTTCAGAGGGGAAGCAAAAAGATCTATTTGAGGAGTACCCCACTGGTGAACTATGTCCAGAAACACATCCCTGTGAAGTATCTATTCATGGGATTGAATTAAGGACCTGCTCAGACTGTCTGCCACAATGTTTTCACATGAGGGAATGTAAACTGCCTGAAGAGTCACTTGATACTGGACAGTAAGATCCCAAGCTAGGAGTGCCAACCAGCAAAGAAGATGCGATCTAGTCCCCCCATTTGTTTACATACTACATCATTGTGGCATTGTCTGTAAATACCTTCAGAGGTCCTAGCGAGAAATAAGGATGAAAATTATGAAGCACCAGCAGAACAGCTCTCATCACTTTGACACTGATGTGCTCTTTCTGTTGAAGAGGCAACCACACCCCCTGCACCTTTAGGGAACCAAAAGCTGCTCCCCATCCCAAGTCTGAAGCATCTGAGAATAGTTCCTGAGCAGGAAGAGGGGGGTGAAAAGAGAGCCCTGGGATTACAGACAGCTGCTGGATCCACCAGTGAAGTTCCTTCTTAACACAAGGTAGAAGAGGAACTACAAATTCTAGGGGATGTGAATGTTGACGTCAAACTGACTTCAGGAATCAATTAAACTTTCTCATGTGGAGTTTGGCCAGATGAAACATAGGGATGGTAGATGCCATGAACCCCAGAGCTCTCAGAAATTCCCTGGCTGTTATAGAGGCCAGGGGAGGAAGAATTTGAAAGAAAGAAATGAGAGTTAAGGCCTTTGGAGGAGGCAGGAATGCCAGCACAGGCACCAGATGAATCCTGCACTCCAGAAAAAAATGGTCTTGAGAAGGAGTCAGAGAAGACTTTTTCAGTCAAAGTAAATGTTATTGTCATTCAGATTATACAACTTGTACATCCCTGAATGAAATTTTGTTACTCCATCTCAAAGTGGAGGTATTTTCACACACAGACAGTCTGTATTACAACAGCTACTACAGACATGACACACAACACTGACTTATACTCTAACTATACATACAATTGCGCAGAAAGAAGGAACTTTTCACGGTAATCATTGCACATTTAGGACTGCTGTAATCATTACTACACATTTAGGATTGCATAAGAATATGACTTAAGAGAATCACAGTGGGATTATTGCACCAAAGTTATTGCACAAAAATATGTGATACTACTGTTGGAAATTCCAACAGCCTTTTCAGTTCAGAGTTCAGCACAGTGTCGAGTCAGTTCGAGTTTAGTAGTGTGATGGCCTGTGGAAAAAAGCACTTCTTGTTTCTGACTGTTTTGCATCTAATACTGCGGTAGGGTTTACCAGAACATAAACAGGTGAACAGTACACGGGCAAGGTGGGTAATGTCTCTGATGATTTTGTTGGCCTTACTGAGAGATCGTGGCAGGTGTATTTCTTGGATGGCAGGGAGCGTGGTTCCAATGATTTTCTCTGCTACCTTAAACACCTTCTGAAGGGCCTTTTCGTCTGAGATGGAACAGTTACTGTACCAGGTTGAAAACTGTTGGTTAGTATACTCTTTATGGTACCTCTGTAAAAGATAGTGCAGAGAAGAGGTTTACCTTTCTCATTTTTCACAGGAAATGAAGGCGTTGATGCAATTTCTTTTTACAGTTGCAGTAGTATTAATGCTCCATGTTAGGTCATCTGTGATATGTACCCCCAAGAATTTTGTGCTTTCCACTCTCTCTACCATTTCATTGTGGATTGTTAGTGAAGAGTGTGTTTTATGCCTTCTTCTGAAATCAAAAATGATCTCTTTGCTCTTGTTCATGTTTAGTGGGAGGTGATTGTTGTCACACCAGACGATGAGTTAACTAACTTCCTCTCCATATGCTGATTCATCATCATTACTGATGAGACCTATTACAGTTGTGTCATCTGCAAACTTGATGTGGTTCGAGTTGAACTTGGCTGTGCAGTCATGAGCCAACAAGGTGAACAACAGAGGGCTCAGTACACAGCCCCGAGAAACCCCTGTATTCACACTGATGTTCACGGAGGTGCTATGTCCAATGCGTACTGTCTGAGGTCTGTCTGTGAGGAAGCCCAGTATCCAATTACATAGGGGTGTGTTTATTCCCAGTTGGTCAAGTTTGTTTATCAGGTATTGGGGATCACTGTGTTAAAAGGCAGAGCTAAAGTCTATGAACAACATTCGCACATAACTATTCTTGTTTGCTAGGTGGGCCATTGATACTTGAAGCACCGCTGGTATGTGGTCCTTGAACAGACTGTCAAAGCACTTCATTACTACCAAGGTGAGTGCTACAGGATGACAGTCATTTAGGTCCGACAGTGTGGACTTCTTTGGGATAGGTATTACAGTTGTATAGTATTAAAGCATTTATGTACAAAAGCCTGACTTAGTGAGATGTAGATATCTGTACGAACATGTGTCAGCTGGTTTGCGCATTCTCTAAGCACCTATCCCAGGATGTTGTCAGGTCCAGTCGCCTTCCTTGGGTTAACCCTGCACAGAGTTCTTCTAACATCAGTAGGGGTGAAATGCAGGACTTCCTCCCCTTGACTGTAGGGGCTTTCATTGCAGTTGTGTTATTTCTTCCTTCAAACCTGCTGAAGAAGGTGTTTATTTTGTTGAGGAAGTCAATGTCATCACACTGTGCTGATGTGGGCTTGTAATCTGTGATGGATTGTATGCCATGCCACATTCGCCTTGAATCTCTGAGGTCTTTGAAGTGACTCTATATCTTCTGACCATATGTCTTTTTTGCTGTTTTTATTCCCTTGTTCAGGTTTGCTCTGGCTGACCTGAGGGCTTCCTTATCCCCCGACATGAAGGCTGTATTGCATGTCCTTAGGTGCTCATATACTTCACTTGTGAGCCAGGGTTTCTGGTTGGCACTTGTGATGATGTTCCTGGTGACTGTCACATCATCCACACACTTTGATACGAATCCTACTACTAACTCAGTGTCCTCTCTTCCAGGCTGGTGTGCTGATCTGCAGTGGTGGCTTCTTTGAAAGTGTTCCAGTCTGTGCATTCAAAGCAATCCTGAAGTGCAGAGATTGCTCCTTCTGGCCAGACTCTTATCTGCTTCATGGATGGTTTGTCTCTGATCAGCAGTGGTCTGTAGGCTGGAGTCAGCATAATGGCAGATGATCCGAGTTACCAAGGTTTGGGCAGAGTTTGCTCTGAACACCTGTTTGACATTGGTGTACACCTTATCTAGTATGCTGGCACCTCTGGTGGCAAAGTCCATGTGCGGTAGTAATGTGGTAGAACTGATTTCAAACTAGCCTTTTTAAAGTCGCCCACTATGATATAGATACAACTGGGGGTTTTGTTCTGCAATTCGCTGATTGACTGGTATAGTGTAGCCAGTGCTTCATTTGTGTTTGGATGGCTAAGAAATATACATGGCTGAGATGATAATAACTGAGAATTCCTTCAGCAGGTAAAAAGGTCTCCATTTTACTGTCACAAACTCTCTATTCTCAGAGCTGTACGTTGGGACTTTCTCACAGTTTGAGCACAAGTTGTTGTTTATGTAAATACAAACTCCACCTCCCCCTGGATTTGCCATTAAGTGCCTGGCTTCTGTCTACTCTAAATAATAATAGCCTATCCACATGAACAGCACTTCCACTGATACTAGGATTTAGTCAGGTTTCTGTAAAGATGAACATACAACAGTCTCTTACCTCTCAATAGGTGTTTATGTCCAATCTTAGGTAGTCCATTTTGTTTTCCTGGGATCGAATGCTTGCTAACATGATAGATGGGAGTGCAGGTCTGTAAGGGTTTCCTTTCAGTCTGATGCTGATACCAGCTTTAGTTCCTCTTTTCCTAGATCTTTTGCATGCTTCCATCGTCTCTTCCTTTCTGCTGCAATGTACATTGAATTTGTTCGTACATAGCACTCGAGTCTAGATTAGACAAGATTCTTATCTCTCCGAGTTCATTAGGCCTCACAGATGCTAGAGAAAGCAGCCTTGTAAAACAGTTGCATGCCAAGCCCATAAACTGAAGGTCTAGCATGGTATTTCTGTCACAGACTAACCTTGTGTCCATTTCCCTTCCTGTTTTCATTGTTTTCGTAGTTTATGGCGATGTATTAGATGGATATTTACACAGATATTGCACATACCATCCTCAAGCTGGAGCAACCGCTGCCTCACAGGGTGCTGCCACCTTGAAAAAAAAAAGAAGTTGAAGTTTACTGTGAACCCCAGGCTTTGCCAAAGAGAAATGGCAAAATGAAGATTTTGCAACAGGATTTCTGGAGAGGATGCCTGAAACAGGAGGTCGCCCAAGTAAGGAAATACTTGGATCCCCTGAATACTGCAAAGCGTAATCACAGGAGTGATGCATTTGGTGACTACTCTTGGTGCAGTAGAAAGGACAAAGCAGAGAACTGAAAATGCCAGGAAGCAACAGAGAAACGTAAAAACTTCCTGAAAAGAAGATGAATAGGAATATGGAGCTAAACATCCTTGAGATCCAGATACACAATATAAGCCTGAGGAAGCAGAAGAGGGAACAAAGTCTGAAGGGACAACATTTGAAAGGAGGGCATCTTCAGAAAACTGCTTAGATGAGAGAGGTCTAGAATTGGTCTCCAAGTACCCTCTTTCCTGGGTACTAGAAACATCCTGGAGTAAACCCCCTCCCCTTTGAGACACAGGCACCTCCTGAATAGCACCCGTAGTAAAAAGATCCCGAAGCACCTCTGGAAAGAATGCTAGTTGCTCCTAAGGGGGCTGAGGAATACCCATAAAAGGGGGAAGGGATTTCCAGACTATGAAATATCCCTGGTGAATAATGGGCAGGACCCAAGAATTCAGAGTAATCTGTAACCAAGCAGGAACAGAGAGGTGAAGGGGAAAGTGGCTGGGAAGAATATGATAGTCGGGTCTATATTAGATCACCGAACGCTTTAAAAAGCGAATGATGATTAAGCGACCCTATGTAAGCAAAAGTGTACAATGTCGAAGTGTCAGAACAGCGATTTTTTTCCAAGGGAAAAAAATCTCTGTTCCAACAATAAAAAAGAATTTCAAACATTACATTAAGTGGGGGTCTGTGTCCCCACACCCCCTACTTAAATATACCAACTCTGAGACCCCACTACAGTGCCAAAAATGGCAAAGTACGAAGCGACCAAGAGAATTCTTCCCCAGGACAAGAATTCACTAAACAGCTGCTTCGATATTTTGCATTTTCAGCCTTTTATGGTCGACCAAGACGCATTCGAAAGAATGCATCTTCGGTCTTCTAATATAGACCCTGATAGTCAGACAGCACTTGCTTTATCTGGAAAAGGAGACTTCTGAGGCAATGAAGTCTGTGTAGCCTTAGCAGGAGGAGCCAGATTGCCACCCTTTTTATCTTTAGGAGGAGAGTAAGATTGCCTGTGAACAAAGGCTGGCTTATTGGGGTAGTTTCTCTGAAATTTAGGCACAACAGAAAAACACGTTTAAGCTCCTATAAAGCCTTACCCTTATCCTGAAGAGACTTCAACATAGCAGCAGCAGCTTCTCCAAACAAGTGTTTATTATCAAGAGGGGCATCCATCACGTTAGCCTTAGTATCACCAGGCAAAGGCTGAAGCCGAAGCCCAGAACACCTCCTCCTCATCCCTGATCCAAAAGCATCAGCCCTAGAGGAAGCATCTGCTGCATCATAACTACATAACTTGACGGAATGACGAGCCACATGGGAGGAAGTCTCTAACAGAGAAAGAGCAGAAGGTTTATCCTCAGAGTCTGGAAGATCAGAAATAACCAGACAGGACTGGGATAGGAGAGCCAACAAGTACCTGGACATATGGGTCTGATAATTAATAGCCCCAAAAGCCAAGGTAGCAGAGGTGTAACCCTTCCTGCCTAGCCTTGCCATGGTCATGCTCTCTTTATCAGAGGGCAGTAACTTGGGAGAAGGAAGCAATTGAGAGGGCTTGTGAGAAGCTACAGACACAACTGAGGGATCAGCAGAAGCACACATGTATAAAAAGTTACAGTCCTCAGGAACCCTATAGAGTCTATCAGGTTTCTTGGAATCAGGGGGCTGAGAGTCTGGAGCCTTAGAAGCATGGAAAATGCATCCAACAAGGACGCCAAAACAGGAGGAACAGCAGAAGGTTTAGGACAATCCATCTGCAGCAACCTGTAGTATCTTTTATGTACCTTACAGACTTGAGCACAATCCCATTATCCTGGAGACTGTGCCCCTAAAAGAAATCTCTTCACAGGGAGCATCAGGACTGGTAGATTCCTCTTCCTCTGACCCACAGTCCAAAGGAGAGGGAATCTGAGAAGAGTAAGCAAGTGATTCCTCATTCGAATCCAGCTCCTCCTCAGAGGAATCCTGTCCCCTGGGTCTTTCAAGGGGAGTAGAGGACCAGGGGGGGCCTGGAACAGAAACTCCCTGAGGAGGTTTCAGTGCCATTAAAACACTGAACAAGCACTGAGTGAAGGCCTGCCATTCACTCCATGGATCCTTAGCAGCAGGAGTAACATATTTAGTCGTTTGCTTTTTCTTCAAAGAGACGTCTGCCTTATAAAATTTGTAAGGCTCTGACCCAGGATGGCAGTCAATAATGGCAGCAGAGGGTCTTCTTCTCCGACTAATATCTGAGGAACTCCCCTAGGCCCCAAGGAGATAATCAGGTGTGATTCCCCTGAACATTCGAAGTGAACATCTGCAATGCCTCCTCGGACATGTTTAGAGTTGAATTCCCACTGGCCTGCAACTCAGTCATGGTAGAGGAATCCAACGATAAAAATGGGCGAACATCCAGGAATTCACTTGCCTTGGGGAGACATCTGGTGGAGAATGAACAGCAGAAGATTCCAGCCTAAGCTTCTTGGCCTTCATCTTCACCAATGGCTGTCCATCAGAGCGGGAAGTTCTCTCCATCATATCCTTCACAAGAAGCTTAAAACACTGGTTTTCAAGATAAGGCACCAAAGAAGAGAGTCTACTATGAAGGGTTTTTAGGTACAAATGCCTGACAGATAGAACAGGATGTATGATCTTGCAAGGCACCAAAGCAAAACAGGCACTGTTCGTTACAGCCTTTATGGGGAATCTGCCTCCCACACTGGCATTTTCCTTTTCTGGATGGCAGAAACCCCACCAGCAACAACAAAAGAAAGATAAGTAAAAAATAAACCCAAAGGCACTTATCTGCAATGGCTTGGTGAACCAGCAACAGAACGGGCATTCAGACTAATGATCAAGAGATGGAGTTCAAATTGGCAGCAAAGTATTTCTGAGAACGGTACGTCCATAGGTTCATAGGTAGGTACTAGGCTATCGGCCCAAGGGCCTATGCAAGCTTAGCCAACAAGGTTCCCTGGCTTACGCCACCCAAGAAAGTTATTTTCCTGTGCCACTGACGAGCAGAGACACAGAAGTGATCCCCAGGGTGTATTTTCTATTTCCCATCCACTCATCAAGATTTTTCTTGAAGAATGCTAATGAAGAACTTTGCTTGACATAGATGGGTAGCCTGTTCCAAAGTATGGGAAGTCTCTGGGATAGGAATCTATCCCTCCAGCATGTCCTGTTTATTGTGGTGACAAGGTTTAGGTCCCTAGAGCGTGTAGCTTGGAGGGATTGGGATTTCTTTAGGTGTAGCATGTCCAACAGCTCTGGGTTTGACATAGCTTTATATGTTTGACATAGCTTTATATGTTAGGCAGAGATCACCTTTGAGTAGGCGATATGCTACAGAGTAAAGCTGGAGTTTTTTGAGGTGGTCAGTGTAGGGCATTTGTTTGAGTCCAGTAATCCTCTTTGTGAGGTACTTCTGTGGCCTTTCCAGCTGCTGCAGATGTCTTGTGAGGTACATTCCAAAAGGGGCGTTGTACTCTATAATGGGTCTAATGAGTGATGAGTAGAGGGTAACGATGACCTCTTTTTTCCTGGATGAGAACCCTTTTATGATGAGGTGTGCCATGTAGAAGGACTTCCTGACTACTGTGGCGATGTGACTATCAGTGGAGAGACTACTGTCCACCTGGGTCCCAAGGTCTCTTATCACGCATTTGGTGTTAAGTAGATTGCTGCCTAGGTGGTAGTTCATGGGTACAGAGTTTTTACCAAAGGGGATGACACTGCACTTTTTGGTATTGAGCTTGAGGCCATGGCTCTGACACCAGGCATCTGTCTCAGAGAGGCCCTTCTGTAGGATGTTCACATCATTTGGGGACTTGACTATGGCTCCTAGTTTGCAGTCATCTGCGAACTTCGTTAGCCAGAGGCCTTCTGTGTTGGCCTGTACTTCAGAGAAGTAGATACCAAACAGGAGCGGTCCCAGGACGGAACCCTGTGGTACTCCACTTGTCACTGGTTTGAGGTCAGATTTGGAGTCTGCAACTTTTACAGTGTGGGTTCTGTCAGTGAGCCAGTTGGCAACCCATCTTGTGATGTAGGGATTTATGCCTAGTTTATTGAGTTTAGCTATAATTCCAGAATGGGGGATGGTGTTGAAAGCCTTGGCGAGGTCAAGATAGGCTGTGTGAACCACTTTACCCTCATCTACTGCTTTGGTGACTGCCTCAAAGAAGTCGATCAGGTTCAGGAGGCATGATCTGCCTTTCACAAACCCGAACTGGGTGGGATCCAGAGTTTAGAGGTTACCAATGTCTTTGTTTATGAGTTCCATGATGATACGTTCCATGGCTTTGCAGACCAGGCTCGTCAGGCTAATAGGTCTATAGTTCCCGGGATCAGTGATGGCTCCCCCTTTGTGGAGTGGGATAACTGTTGCTGTGCACCATTCAGTGGGCACAAAGCCTGATGCGAGGCTATTATTGAACATGGTGCTTAAGTGGGGAGCCAGTTCATTCTGAAGTTCATGTAAAACGCAGCCTGGGATGTTGTCCGGTCCCATGGATGCTGTGTTTTTGGCTTTAGAGAATGCAGCTTTCACCTGCATAGTTGTGATTACAGGGACTCTGCATTCTTCCTGTATAGATATGGGCCCTTTAGGGGGTGAGGGTGGGGTAAAGTTAGCACTGAACCTATCTGCCAGGATGTTGGCAATATCAGTTGGTTCTGTAATTTTCATGTCTTTGTGTTGCAACTCAGAGCAGATCTGGGTGTTGCCACTGAGATTCTTGACATAGCTATAGAATGCTTTGTGGTTGTCCTTGGAATTAGTGGCAATTTTATTTTCGTAGCTAGCTTTGGAGGATCTTATAAGGGATCTCAGCTTCTTACCGAGGCTGACCAGGGAGCTCCTCCACTCATGGGATTTTACTCTCTTTTGCAACAGCTTCTTCCTTCTGTTGTACAGTTTTTTTTATGTTAGGGGACCACCAGATTGGCTTCCTTTTTTTGGAGGATAGTGTCTTGGTTCTGTTTGGGATAGCACGATCTATGCACTCATGTAGGTGCTTATAGAGCGCATTTGTGTAGGATTCAGCAGTTGTAACTGCATTGTCCATCTGCATGGGTGTCATGAAGTTCACTACTTCTATCTTAAGAAGTAAGTGACCAGACATCACCTTTATGCCCTATGTTAAGTCAGAAGCATATGTGTGACGTATGACATACCTTAAAGCAACCTAAGGCTTTGGTATACTGGCCAGAAGTCGGGCTGCCCTTGGCAAGGGATCCCTAATGTAATGAAAACTGCAACAGTGAAATGGAAGGACAGCTAAAGTCACCACACTAGCTTGCTTATTTAGGTACTGTGGTTACACTGCATTACTGAAGGTGCTACACTAATTTAAGTTACTGAGGCATCGAGGGCACAGAGCATTACTCAAGCCACAACACTAATTCCTTTACTCACATGCTGTACATTACAGAATTTGCTACACTAACTGGCCTACTTAGGTGCTCTAAATATAGTACATAAGTGAATCTGCTGCATTAGTTTAGTTAGTACTGTTAGTACAGTACATAACTGAAACCGTTATGTTTATTTATTTATTTACACTTTGTTGACCAGGTTAGTCCCACTAGGTCAATGGCCTCTTTTCTGGTTTAGAGCCAAGGTGGTAGTCATTTTGACTATGGGAGATTTGACCAGGGCACTGGGAAACTTCTCCTACTTTTTTTTTTTTTTTTTGGTAAGTACCAAGGGATCTCTTACATTCACTTGACATATCACCAAATCCGGTACATGGGGCCACAGTTTAACATCTCATCCGAAGGATATCTATTTAGTTACATAGGCACTTTGGGTACAGTACGGAATTAAAGCTTCTGGAGTAATTTAGTTACTTAGGTCCTGTGGGAACAGTACATTATCACTACCCTAATTTAGTAACAGGTCCTGTGGGAACAGTACATTATCACTACACTAATTTAGTAACAGGTCCTGTGGGAACAGTACATTATCACTGCACTAATTTAGTAACAGACACTGTGGGAACAGTACATTATCACTACCCTAATTTAGTAACAGGTCCTGTGGGAACAGTACATTATCACTGCATTAATTTAATAACAGGTCCTGTGGGAACAGTACATTATCACTGCACTAATTTAGTAACAGGTCCTGTGGGAACAGTACATTATCACTGCACTAATTTAGTAACAGACACTGTGGGAACAGTACATTATCACTACACTAATTTAGTAACAGACACCGTGGATGCAGTGCGTAACTGATAACTCTATACTGATCTAGTTATGTAGGTTCTGTGGGCATAGTGTATACGTGAGGCCACTACACTAATTTAGTAACAGGTCCTGTGGGAACAGTACATTATCACTACACTAATTTAGTAACAGACACTGTGGATACAGTGCATAAAGGACGTCTCTATACTGATTTAGTTAAGTAGGTCCTGTAGGCATAATGCATACATGAGGCCACTACACTAATTTAGTAATAGGTACTGTGGGCACAGTGCATAAATGAAGCTACTACATTAATTTAATTACTTAAAGACTGTTGGCATAAGCCATAAGTCAAGCTGCTAAACTGAGAGCTACTTGGGTATGGTGGTTATACTACACAACCGAAGCTGCTACACTAACTTAGTTACTTAGGTCCTGTGGGTACAGTGCATAACTGAAGCTGCCTGACTAAATTGCTAACTTAAGTACTTTGTCTCATGCACAACTGAAGCTGTTTCCCCCGGAAAGGACCTTATAACTTGTACATTTTGTCCTGCTGAAGAGAGGCACCAAGCAGCAGGTGTAAAGTAAAAGATAATGTACAAGTGAGCCCTTTTGTCTGAGGCACAAGTCTTGACTTTTAATGAGTCCACTCTGACGAAAATCTGCAAATAGGAAGGGGGTGTGTTTTACTATGTTCACCATTTTTATAAAGGTCTGGAAAAAGTCAGGGTTCTTCCACTGGTTGTTCTGAACAAGTTCTGTGAAAGAGTTACCAAAATGCAGACATGAGAGTACTAAAAAATGGGAACATTCTGTTGTAGTAGAAGGCCTATTACTGGTACTGAAAAATACTTTGTAAAGACCCTCTGAGCTATCTAAGTCCACAAGACAAGGGCTTACAAATGGTAATGATGTTTGCAGACCTTGAGCATTAACAATTTTTAGGGTGATCTATCTTGATATGCCGCTAGGGGTCCATTTCTTAATTTTGAAATTACAAAATCCTGAAGTTCAATATATCGAACTTACAATACCAAGATCTTGTAATCTCGAAATTAAGAAAAAAAAAAAACATAGCCCCCCCACACCCCCTGCAACTTAAATATACTAACGCCAAGATCGCTCTACAGTGCAGAGAACAGTAATGTAGATCACTATACAGTGCAGAACGGGAACATTACCGTTCTCTGCACTGTAGAGCGATCTTGGAGTTAGTATATTTACGTTGCAGGGGTGTGGGGATGTGTTTTTCTTTTTTTTCTTAAATTCGAGATTACAAGATCTCGGGATTGTAAGTTTGATATATTGAACTTTAGGATTTTGTAATTTTGAAATTAAGAAGTGAAACCACAGCTAGATATCCCTCAAGTCCAAACGAGTCTACATCAAAATACCAACCAAGTATCAAGTCAGAGCTGTGAAACTTGACCTACTTTGCCAGATGTTTTGATACCTTTCTACAAAATTCTGCAGGGGTGCAGCAGCAGCTTCCCTCCTTCATATTCCCCTCTCTATGAATTACCAACTCTTAAGTTCACACAAATTTGGGAAAAGGGGTAAAACAGTTTCCAAAATTGGGACATGAATTGCAAATGTGATTTAAAATTAATTTTGCAGCAAGTGAGCACATCAAGCCTTCCCTGCATATCAAAGTAACCAAACTGCTTGATAAACAACCAAAAATTACAGTAAATGGTACAGAGTTTAGACCTGGAGATCCAGAAAGGTTGGGTTCTCATGATCTTGATCTTTCTGAGGAACTAAGAAGAACCAGGAGTAGTAAAATCTAAGCTTCTTCAATGCCTAGGACTGGAGGGAGGTCTTTATTTTGAAGGTGGTCTACAACCACAACCTCCAAGTGATCTCTTTGGTTCAGTAGGGGAAGGATATAAGATGAAGGTGGCTGTGAATTTCTGCTCAAACTTCAGAGACACCATCTCTTTTGAGTTCCACCCAAATGTCCATGGTTATCTTTTGGAGGTGTGAGGTAGAAATGAGAAGCTCTCTCTTACATCCTTTTTGTTGTAAAGGGTAGATGGGAGTAACAACTTTGAGTGAGGATCTCTTTCTCTCTCTCTACCC
Organism: Protopterus annectens; assembly: GCF_019279795.1. Classification (NCBI taxonomy): domain Eukaryota; kingdom Metazoa; phylum Chordata; order Ceratodontiformes; family Protopteridae; genus Protopterus; species Protopterus annectens. The sequence goes on from NC_056744.1 coordinate 355,861,700, forward strand.
TAATGGAGGCTTCTGCAGGAATCTCTCTCAGCACATGTGCCTCTTCCTTGAGGACACTGCTGCAACAATGTGAAAATACTATCAATCCCTTCAAAGCTTGATGATAAATGCATCACATCACCTAGGCAGCAAAGAGCAAAATGGCCCTTTTTGCCCTATTGTTTTCTCCATGCAGTTGACCATTACCTGACCTCAATATGTTTCATCATTCCCTGGATGTAATGCCCTTTCTTTTGCCCCCAGATTTTCTCTATTGTAGGTATGGGACAGTGAGGAGATTGAGGCCTTCTAGCATAGTCTCATATTGCAGCCATGGGGTTTTCAACTTGTAATCCTGCCACTTGCTTGTGGCCAGTAATGTTCCTGGGTGGAACATGCTTGTAGCCAGTAATGCTTCTAGGTGGAACATGCTTGTGGCCAGTAATGCTCCTGGGTGGAACACGCAGTGAGTGATTCACTATAAATCTTCCTCATGTCCTCAGACAACTGACATCAGCAAGCCACCTTGCCTGTCCATAGAAGCACTCTGCATTAGTGTCACTGGTCTCCACCAGGGAAAACATACCACTCTGTGTGCCTGGACACTTGCCCACTCCCCTCTGTCCGGCCAGTACCTCAGACACCCAAGCCTCTAAATGAACCCAGGCCACCTGGGCCATAGTCTTTATATGCCTCTAAGCAACAGCATCAGGAAGGTGCCCTTGACTGCTAACAGCACAAGCTAGCAGGTGAGTGGCACATTGATCACCCCAGGCAGTCTAGACTCTTTCTTGAATTTGTGTACAGCTCTAACAAAAAGAGAAGGACAGTAAAAGAATCATCTACTGTTTTAACATTCAAGTCTCTTGAAAGTCTGCTTTAGGTGGAACCAGGTTCACTTGCATGCAGAAAGCACTGCTGTTGCTGTCCTGGTTGCCACATTAGCTACATCGTATGATGTTCTGAGTGTTCAGTGACCTCTTTCTTTGTTATCCTTAATTGCTCCACACCCATTATAAGAAGGTGAATCCTGACATTTTGTGAGGACTTGTTTTAACACCAACTCCACAGACCTTGGTCATCTGGAACATGCAGCTGGGGGTTCAGTCAAAAAGCAAAACTCAGACATCAAAGACCAGTTTTCCAGCATATCTACATCTTTCGAGTCTATACTTAGAGCTTAATAGAATTTAAAGCCATGGCTTTACCTGAACATTTTGGACCTGTCAGGATAAATCCTCATCCAAAGTAGTTTTTAAGAAATGTTGTGTAATCTTACCCTCCCTTTTTGGTAACTGCTAAGTATCTGAATGGAGTGAAACAGAAGTGAAACACCTTGATATGGATCCATTATAAAAGTATGAGGGCATATGCCAAACCTTAGATGTTCCCTAGTTGACCAATCTCCAACCATTTGGACAATGTGGAGAAAATCCTTAACTCATCTGGAGGTTTATACTGGAACATCAAAAGCACCAAATCTTAAATGACATAAAATGGATTCATCGAACCATCAAAACATTGAATCCATGTCAATGGCAGTTACGAAAGTTAACAGGTAACATTAAGGGTATAGGCAGGGGGCCAAGCCCCCCTGCACCCCCACCCCTGCTACTTAAATATACCAACTCCGAGATCACGCTACAGTGTAGGAAACGGAAATCTTCAGTTTCCGCACTATAGTACACTTAACTGCCATCTCTGAAGCGGTATGTTTAAGTGGCAGGGGGGTGTGGGGTGCAGGGGGGTCTTGCCCACCTGCATGGAGCAATTTGTTTGTCATCTGCACTCCAGAAGGTCCCCCCTCCCCCCAATTCGATGTTCTGAGGTTTGATGAATCCAGTTTGATGTTGTGTCGTTCGAAATTTGGAGCGTTCGATGTTGTGATATACACCTGTGATCGGGGGTACATTGTAGAAAATGACTGCAACAAGAGAGAAATCATCTAACTCAGACTCACAAAATGATGACAAACCTTATCAGTGAAGCTCAACCTCCTCATTGAGGAAAGCAGAAGATAAAAAGCGGTGCATGACAGTGAGGACAACCCCACCATCTTCTTGCTTCACTCTGTTCAGCTGTAATGGTAGCAAATGAGATGTTACAAGGAGAGGGATGTATATTGGAACTTGGCATAATGCCTCTAGCATCACTCAAACAAGCACACTGTAGTGAAAAACATGGGCAGTTTATGGTCATGGCCACCTCAGAATATTTGAAAAGGGGTGACAGAGAATGTTAAGCTACAGGGCAACAATACCGCACTGTATCTCGCTGTTGTGCTCAAGCTATACTGCTGGGATAATCATTGGTCTTTAGCTGACAGTTTGAGACCACAACTCCGTCTGCAAATCTGATCCAACATGCAGCACCAGGTTGTCTCAGGTGAGACCTGAACTTAACCCTGCACCTCACACTTCAGTTAACAATGTTCCCTCTGTGATTATGTGGTGCCCCTCCCTCCAAACATCACAGGTGTTTCATTGTAGATGTACCTTCTTCTTATCTGCACACATAAGGGTGTCTGTAAATTACTGTTAAAATTATGTGTTTAGTAGTCTAGTTTACTGTGGATTCTTCAGAGTTTAACGTGGACTCTAAAATTTACTAATACCAATCCAGAAGGACCTAATCTTCTGATCAAACACAAAGTTAGGTCTAATTTTCACATTCAAAGAGATCAATCAGAAGAGAGCATATCCACAAGAAACCAAGTGAAGACAACTTAAAAGAACATGACAGATATACCCTTTAGGGAAGGAAAAGAAAAGATGATGTCACGTGTTTTTTTTTCTACTGATACTGTTGGTAGAACCTTCTAAAGAAACCTGTAGACTGAAAGCTGTGGAAACTTCACACTGACAGTTAAAAGACTCCTGTAAATCAGTACGGAGAAAGGAAATGCAACTTAGGCTGCAAAACCAGTTTATTCACAAAGAAAGGTGGACTCTGTGTGTCCAAGAAGTCCTGAACTGTTTACATTTTAGGTAGGCTAACTGACTATCTACTCACTAATGCTGGCTGAAAAATACATTTTCTGTGTTAACAAAATGGAATGACCTGTGCACATATGTTTTAAAACACCCCAGTTAAACTCAAACTGTGTGTATACTGTACCTTCAAATATAGCATCTGTTGTAAACAGAACAGATCCAAGGATAGCTGAATGCCAAAAACTAAGGAAGCGAACCACCCTGCTGGGTATGGAAACAAACAATTTAGAAAAAAGCTTGAAAGCAAAGATTGCCTCACACTACAGTTAAATCCCAGAATACAGTTTGTGAGCAGTACAGTACAAGTGTAATCCATACATTGCAGATTATGCTGGCAAATGCTCAAAAAAGATAGATTGAGAAGGTACATAAAACACACATAAATCCCGAAAGCTATGCCAAGAGAAGTCATGCCCAATATACAACAGTCTTAGCAGGTCCCATTGCATTTAACATACACAAGCATCAATGGTGTTCCATACACCAGGAAAAAGTACTAGTAAAATAGTGGCCTATGACAGTACGGTGAATAATGCTTCATATGAAAACCCTCAAGTCCAAAATGATTACTCACCCTGCAGTTTTACAGTTTGTTTTTGTGATGATAAGCAGAGTGCCCATAGACAGGACTTAGCCTCCCCACACACACACTTACAATGTAAACCACCCTGAAATTATATTAAGCATTGGGTGGGCAGGAAGCAACACCTTGCACCCTGGGGAAATTTAAGTGTCCCACACAGTGGTTACAAATTTTAAACGGGTGTATTATCTATTACTTGTTTTTGAACTTCTGTCCTACTATTAAAAGGCATCACAGTTTTACCAGCACCACTCTGTGCCATTACATACAGGTGCAAAATGCCAGTAACATACAGCCGTTTTCACCGTGTTTAAGTAAAATGGATGGCAGGCTTACTCAGTCAAGTAGAGAAAAAGATGGTGTTACCTACGATGCAAGAAATAATGCACCATATCATAAAGTTAAAGAAATTAAAATAAGGAAACAATATTCAGCTACAAGCATGTTAACTGGGGATGAATTTGCATGATACAGACAAGGAATCCTGTTTTAATAGAAGTAAATAGATGCCATTTAGAACACTGAATAATATAAAACAATCATGGTGAGTTGTACGGTAACATTTACCTTTTCACCTCAGGGTTTCTTCAGCATTTTTCACAGCTGTATTCTGAAACAACAAAACAGGTGGGAAGGATGTACTGAATTTATCTGGGCAGCAGGTTCTGCAAGGAAGTCCTGCCAGAAATGACATCACATATATACCTTCATCAAAACAGTAGAACAATGGGAATGGGTGTGCGGGGGAGTCCTCCTTACCCAAAGGGCATAGACAGGGCGGTTGATGCAGTTCAAGTACAGGTCAAAAAAGTTGATGCAGGACCTAAATATGAAGTCATTTGAGGTGAAAGCAAGTTACAAACCCCAAACAGAAGTACGAAGTACACAAGAGATAGCTTCAGATATTTTCAGGCATAAACAGGGTAAACAAAGATGGTAAATTAAAGGAAACAATGTGCTTCACTACTGGAGGCAGTAAGTCCAGTAATTGGACACATCAGGGGACATTTCTGCTACCAGCCTGTTTAAAAAAATGGAGTCTAAAGCATTGTGTAAAACTCAAAACAGTTTAAAATGTAGCGCTGTCTTGCTTGTTAAGATCTACTTTTCTTTGATGATAATGTGGTTAGGTTATCTGATCTGTATCTTATAGGCTGCTGACAGGCGACTTGTGCTATGCCTTAATGGAAATACTGCACATCCGCATGTCAGATGGGACAAGATTCACTCTCTAGGGATCTTAACCTAGCCTTGGGATTAACAGAACATGCTGGACAGACAGATATGTCTCCCAGAGATTGTCCCTCCTCTCGAACAAACTCCCTATTCAAGTAAAACAGAGATCCTCAATGACCCTATTTAAGCGTAACGTAGACAACTGGATGGGAGACCGTAAATTTACCCTGGGGTTATCACCTATGTCCCTCTTGGATAAGGGCAATTGGTGTTGATCATAGACTCGTGGTACAAATATAGACCATACAACTTGGTCAATAAGGCTAGGCTTATAAAGGCCCTAGGGCCAATAGCCTAGTAACCTCCTATGAAACTATGAACCTATGCAGCTGTCAGTTAAACGCAACTAATTAGGATTATGAGCTGCTAATGAGCTTCAACCTGTAGGTGCAAGGTTTGACTCCCTGTGCCTCTATTTACCAACTGTGCAATTGTGAGCGGCCCACTTAACTAGAAAGCATTTCTGAGTGATAAGAGGCAATAGTGCCTCATGAATTTAGCAATTAACAAGTTAAAAAAACCTGTAAAACAAACAACTCTTCCAAAAAATATCTAGAAGTTTAGGAACAAAGTTTTTAGTCTGAAGAAAGAACTGGTTTGACAGCTTGGGGTGAGATTGCAGAGGCTCTCTGAAATTCAAGCTCATCCTTGGGCTTTAGAGACGACTTCACTTCCTCCTCAAAAGCACGTGCGCAAACACACACACACAGATATGCACATCCCGCTGCTTTTAATATGCTTCTTTACTCATTCACCTTGAGGACTTCCAGGCATCAGATGGCCTACAAGGCTTGCAAAAGGATGACAGACTCTTTTTTTCACATGTATGACCACGTGAACAGCAGTTTCCCCACAAACAGATTAAGAACAATTTCTGTGATCAGTATATTTCAATTTCATAAGCTCAACTATTTCCTATAAATGACTAATCACAAAGCACAACTCTCCGAGAGTTAAATATAACTGCAATGTGGGGAGCTCCTCCAACGATTCTTGCCAGGCAGACAGCTTACTAATATAGTCTAACTGCAAAGTCAGCTGTCAGCAACACAAGTTTCTGTCTCATCTGTTGCTGTTAGCAGGACACCCCCAGCCCAACTCTAAATGTCCCTCCCGTCCATTTAAAGTACACTGTAGACTGGTACAACACACCACAGCCAACTACAGGCTGCAAACTAAAGAACAGGCATTGCACCTATTACAGAGTGCATGCATTCTGCAAATTCTCAAAACATAGTAAACTACGTTACAGACAAGTCCCATAAAGTTACCGCTGCCTTCAGTGATATCTGTGCATCAGTGGGGATTCCTAAGCAAAGAATTTTGCTGCCAGATAGACACACACGTGCAAACACAGATGCAAACAGGAGTTTGAAAAGACTTTTTGCAAACATTTCATCCCACCCACTATGCAACTAAGATGAGACTCTGCCAAAAGGAAGAAACAAAAATTAGCAATTCTTGAACAGGCTGTCAAGTTCCATCTGCTACAAAAACAATTACATAAAGACAGCAGACTAGAATGTGTTGACTTTGGCTGTAATTTTAATCATCCCATTGGATTCAAACTCCACACTATACTCTTATGTATAGAAAGAACCCTACTACACAGAAAAACACGGCAACAGCTGAGGTCAGGGAGTTTGGACCAAAGTAAAGAGAGTGGCAGTACCAGTAGCCACAAAGTTGTCTAACTAAAGACACTTTGCTAAAATATTATGTACTTATGAAGTGCAGAAGCCATCAAGATAGCCCTGGTCACATCGTGTTCACAGCTCTGAGATGTCAGGTGCTCCCCCCTCCTCCTTCTGAGCCCCCAAAGCATCCCACTACCACACCCAGGGCAAGAAACAAATGATAAAGTGCTGTCCCTCTACTCAGTCTCCTACAGACTCCTCGGAGGTGACCTCTGTCTGGCATACAAAGCAATCTCAGACCCCACCCTGATGGGACTTGCTGCATATACGCAAGTCAAACTCCATTCGAGTAACTCGCATGCATAACCTCAACCTGGTCCGTGACATCAATAGGACTTAGTGGGACAGATTTGTGTCCCAGAGACAACCCCTTTTGTGGAACAGACTCCCCCTCCACGTAAAGCAGAGTGCCTTATTAACCCTTTTTAATCACAACATGGATAACTGGATGGGGAACAGAAAATACCCCCCTGTGATTCCACCTGTGTCCCTGCTGGACAGTGGCATAGGGTGCTGACTTGCTGGAACATGGGCTATATTCTTGGCTAGGCTTGTAAGAGCCTTAGGGCCAAGTCTAGTAACTTCCTATGATCCTAAATGAAATAATGACGGTGATTTTCACATACACATGCGCGCACACACACACACACACACACACACACACACACACACACACACACACACACACACACACACGCGCATGCACATGCGCACCAACAACTTCCCTGACTACTTGAGGGGCTGTAAAGTTAATCAGCTCTGAGTGCAAAATGATTCTGCTCTATCAGTGTGCTGTGTATAAAGGACCAGAGACAGCTACATAAAGAAGTACTAAGGGGCCTGGGGCCACAAACTGGTGTGCATATCAGTGAAGCTAGCTCAGCATAATGCCAAAAGTCATGGAAGGAACTCTTTGACAGAGATGTCGGCCTCATGTAAGCAGCCTCTAACAGTTCACAAAATGTTTTTATTAACTTGTACTGCCTGTAAGGGCACAGGAGACATGGACAATATACTGCATGCTTATTGCATGCTTCCTTCAGATGCTAACAGGCAAATGCAAGGATGGCAGGGTATGTACTAAAAAAACCCACTCTCCTAGCACATAGATGACAGATCCCACTCCTGGTTCAGCTGACTGTCCCTCCAGAGAACAACTGAGGCATATGGCTCTTGCCCCAGGGAATGGAGAGGCATGTTAGATAGTCCAGGCCCCAAGAAATGGAGAGGCATGTTAGATAGCCCAGTGGAGAGGTCAGAACAAAAAAAAGAATAAAAATGTAAACATACCAGCCTGTAACTAACTGCACATACTTTTTTTCTCCTGTTTTCTCATGCTGTGTGACTCACCAAAATGTATGCTACAGCCAACCAAATTACACACAGCAGCCCCCCCAGACCATAAGGAACTACCTCCTCATCACCAGAGCCAACCTAAGACCATAGTTCTGGAACACAGAGGTAAGATTACTTGGAGCTGTAACAACCACTGCCTGACACCTGCTGACCCCAGACCATAAGGAACTACTCCCTCATCATCCGAGCCAACCTAAGACCATAGTTCTGGAACACAGAGGTAAGATTACTTGGAGCTGTAACAACCACTGACTGACACCTGCTGATAAGAACTTCATTTTTCAAGGTCAGCTTGGACGGCTTAGAAACAAAAGGAAAAAAAGGCTTGACTTGCTGGTAAATGTATTAGTCTGGCTGCATTGTGAGTCATCTTAATTAACAAACATATTCCAACAGGCTTTCTAGTGCAAGTCACAACTACGGTCTGTGTGTAATTTTGGATTTATTTATTTTTACACATTCTTTGAGTCATAGTGAAAAAAGGGCACCTTGGATCAATTCACTCATATGATCAACTAAGGAATGAATAAAACAGAAAAAACAGATCAAGCAGACACTGGTCACTACTGGCTGTTAAAATATAACTGTTGTCACAAGATGGTCTTGGCTAATACATGTGACCGACGTTTAAGCTGTGATGCGCTCCAATTTCACCTGGTTTACATGCACTTTCCATGTGCTTGTTCAATGCAAATACATGCAAAACAATAGAAGTCTGGCATTCACAACAACAAAAGTTAATAAAATAAAAAAAGGCATGCAAATAAATGCAAAACAATAGAAGTCTAGCATTCACAACAACAAAAGTTTATAAAATTAACAAAAAGGCATACAGTGGTCATATCATATGAACTAAAAGGTTAAATAAAGTCACAGCTGCCAGACAAGAGGCTTCACCAGTGGAAACCATCCCTTTCTGCAGGCCGCTGGTAAGATTTCATACAGACTGCTGTCAAAGCAAAGTCCGGTCCAAGAAGCATGACAAAAGCAGGGTATGCACTGCACCAGAAACCATATAAAAAGAAACCAAAAATAGCCAGTCAGTTGCCATGACAGCTTTGCTCCAACAACTATGATTTAGTTAACAAGGCCTAGACCAGATGGCTGAGAGGTAGGGCAGGAAAACAGTGGCCAGGCCAGTTCCACAATGCACGGGGAGGGTGGCCAAACTATACCCCAGAAAAGCTGGGTCTGATTACTGGCCCAGACAGTGACGGGGATGGACAGGGAGAGGTGTGAGCCAGCAACCACTGTCGGCTCACCCAATCTGGGGGAGGGAGTTCATTCAAGAAGCATCGCTAATGGGAAGACCCAGTACTAGGATCCAATGCAGAAGGGCTTAAGGAGGGGAACGAAAATCTGCCCGAGGGGGGTGCATGTGCGTGTGTCCATTTTATCCAGCCAAGTATTGCAAGAGTGCGGAAGCACATAGCTTGTAGCAGGGCACTGAATCACACCTGCTGTCTCTGAGGAGAAGGTTCTTAGGAGCATGAAGATAACTAACCTCACAGAGGATGACAGCAACTGTCCCTGGTTCTCACCTCATCATTCTAGTGTCTTTAGATGACATGAACAGACAAGAACAAATGGCCCAGTAGAGACCCGTTTCTTACAGCCTTGCTTGTAAAATGAAATCTGCACAATCCAAAACCCACATCTGCAAGAGTACAACAGTAACAGAAACACATGACGTAGGACATCCTTACTGTGAATGACTGTCCTTGTCCCCGACGGCCCCAAGTCCAGCCACGTCAGACTTCTGTTTATTACTACAAGACAAAAGACAGTCATACGAGCAGGTGCTGGTGCAGGGGCTTGGATGGCATGGAAATGAAATCTTAGAAACAAAGGAAATATTACACAGAAGTAAAGAGACTAAAATATTTAAAAGGGGACTGTCAAAGAAAGGTGTGTGTGGGGGGGGGATGCACGGCGAAAATTTAAATTGCCTTGACAAAATTAAAAGAGTTGAGCATGGTGAAGACAGTGAACAGCATTTTGTTTTTCACTGAGACTTGCCTTATTTATTGATCCAGTTTCCTGAGAAGTCTGTGATGTCAAGAACAGAAAGAAAACTGAAGAATGCACAAGACATAAATAATGCTCGTTACTGAATAGGAAAGCAAACTATGAGTTATATATGCACCGTTTCCAATCAGCATGATGACATGCAGACTAGGTGGGCATAAAATGTCTTCCACGTTATCAGAATCTACCATCTGTGTGATGCTACAGATTACTAGGCACATTGCGGGTGCTGCAAAGAGCACTTTTGGCTGACATCAAAGAATGAGACAATACTAATTTCATGAACTATAATCGTACTTTGACTTAGGAATGGGTCCATTCCTGTCATTAGAAATCCAAATGATTTGGAGAAATTAAAAAACAGAGAAATCATAAGGATATTGTTAATGTCTGGCTGTACGCACAATATCTCTAAGGATAGCTGGCCTGCTGGCTTTGGGGAACAGTGTCCACCAGCACTGCTGTTGATTAGGACTCAGCTAGCTTCCAGAAAAGTCATCCAAAGGAGGGAGAATGAAGCTGTCTAGAATAAGCTTGCCTCCCCAAAAGATAATGTGGATAATCAGTCAGAAGCTGCAAGTTCAGGAAGTGCAACAGATCTGGTATAATTTCATGTATAACAGAAGATACTTTGTAACTAATTAATCATAACATACTAATGGCCATGCACTGCAAGAGCCTTCATCCGCTGGAAAGCACCAGGGTGGCCCCCTCCTTATCGCATTTTTTTTTCTTTTTGTTCCACGGCTGTTTCACTGCATGCATGATAACTGCTTATGTTACTGGTAGTACAAATGCAATAGTGCACGTGTGCCCGATGCTCTTAGCGACACTATATATTGAAGGTAAAAGGTTAGAACAAGCTTAAAAATATGGAAACATTATAATTAACATTTAGAAAAGTAAGGAATAAATCAACAACCACAAGCAGTTCAATAGACCAAAACTGACACGACAAAAGTAAAAGAGTCATGCAACCCCACACACCTCCACTCAGTTTTACATTCTAACCGCAGGGTTACAGAATCACTGAATAACAATACGTCTCTATACCCTGCTAAACTTTCACTTTACATTTTTGATATTCTCTATGTTTTGTGACTGTTAATTCACTTCTGGCTCATTTGTGTCTTTGATAAAGGAACTCTAGGCATATACATGGACATACACAACTGGCCGACACTCCCTTTTCCACCCACCGATTGGTTTCCTTCCTCCAAAAAAGGCTATACATTGGAAATACATTGGCATGCAACAGGCAGGTATCAAAGAAAGTACTACACATGGAAATAATAACAGAACATAAAGAATCAATGTGTTAGGGTTCTGTATCCGCAATGGTGCATTTTTGAAGCTTTCTGCTTTTTATACATGGTCCTTGCAACCTTAACAGGAAGGTCTGCTGTAAAACTATTTGACTCCCCTTCCATCTACACCAGTGGTACACAACGTCTGGCCTGGGGCCAAAGCTGGTCCTCGATGCAACACCATCTGGCTCCCAGAGAGTAACCAAAATTTTTTTTAAAAAAGTGAAAAAATGCTATGCCTTACTCCAGTCATGCAAACGTTCCAGCACGTGCTTGCTTACCTAATTGACTGCAGTTGTGCACACCTCTAATTTTGGCTGCGGAAGTAAATATTCTTTGTTGTTTATAACTTGTAGTCTATAAACAGTAGTAACTTTCTGCAAGAGTTTGTAATAAGTCATGGCTGCAAGCCAGAATAAAGTTAAACGCAAAGTTGATGTAGAAAATGGGCAATTTCACACATTATAGATGGTTTCAAGTGCAGTTTACAGTGCAAAAAAGGTAAAATGGAGAAATGCTAAATAATTGCGCTATCTTTATACAGTGGATATAAAAAGTGTACACACCCCTGTTAAAATGACTCCAGGTTTTTGTGATATAAAAAAATGAGACCACAATAAATCATTTCAAAACTTTTCCCACCTTTAATGTGACCTATAACTTGTACAATTCAATTGAAAACCAAACAAATCTGTTAGGGGAAAATATACAAAAAATAAAAAACATAAAATACATTAGTTGCATAACTGTGCACACCCTTAAACTAATACTTTGTTGTGTGTGCACACCCTTAAGCGCCTTTTGATTTAATTATGATTCTATCAGCATGGCACATCTTGACTTGGCAATATTTGCCCACTCTTCCTTGCAAAAGCACTCCCAATCTGTCAGATTGGGAGGGCATCTCTTGTGCACAGCCCTCTTCAGATCACCCCACAGATTTTCTAGTGGATTTAGGTCTGGGCTGTGGCCGAGCCATTCCAAAACTTTAATTTTCTTCTGGTGAAGCCATTTTTTTGTTGAGTTGGATGTATGCTTGGAGTCATTGTCGTGTTGAAATGTGAAATTCCCCTTCATCTTCAGCTTTCTAGCAGACGCCTGAAGGTTTTGGCCACAAGTGACTGGTATTTGGAACAGTTCATAATTCCCTCCACCTTGACTAAAGCCCCAGTTCCAGCTGAAGAAAAGCAACCCCAAAGCATGATACTACCACCACCATGCTTCACCATGGGGATGGTGTTCTTTTGGTGATGCAAAGTGTTGTTTTTGCACCAAATGTACCTTTTGGAATTGTGGCCAGAAAGGTTACCCTTGGTCTCATCAGACCAGAACACATTTTCCCACATGCTTTTGGGAGTCTCAGTGTATTGTTTTCCAAATTTTAGTGGGGCCTGGATGTTTTTCTGTGTAAGAAAAAGCTTCCATCTTGCAACCCTACCTCAAAGTCCAGACATATGGAGAATACGGGAGACTGTTGTCACATGGTACACAACCAGTACTTGCCAGAAATTCCTGCAACTCCTTCAGTGTTGCTGTAGGTCTCTTGGCAGCCTCCCTGACCAGTTTTCATCAATTTTGGAGTGACTTCCAGTTCTTTGAATGTCACTGTTTTCCCATATTTTCTTCACTTTTTGATGACCTGTCTTCACTGTGTTCCATGGTATATCCAATGCTGTGGAATTTTTTTTGTACCCTTCTCCTGACTGATACCTTTCAACAATGAGATCCATTTGATGCTTTGTAAGCTCTCTGCGAATCATGGCTTTTGCTGTAGCAGGCAACTGATTAAATGTCAGGAAAATCCTACTAGGACAGCTGAACTTTATTTGGAGTTAATCACTCTTTAATTGATGGCAAGTGTGTACCAAGAAGACTGAATGCTGTAATTAAATCAAAAGGTGCTTCAACAAAGTATTAGTTTAAGGTTGTGCACATTTATGCAACCAGCGTATTGTATGTTTTTTTATTTTTTATATTTTTTTCCCTAACAGATTTGTTTTTCAATTGACTTGTACAGGTTATAGGTCACATTAAAGGTGGGAAAAGTTTTGAAATGATTTATCGTTGTCTCATTTTTTTATATCACAAAAACATGGCATTGTAACAGGGGTGTGTACATTTTTTATATCCACTGTACATCTAAAAACAGCCTTTAAATATGTCAGCTCTACTCCCCCAAATTCCAAAACAGTAAAGATTTTCAGATTTCTCAAAGTATTTCACTGGTTTAATAATTACCTGCATAGCAGAAACTTCAGTATCACTTCTAAATCAAGCCAAACTATCCCAGGCTCATGCCATGAAGGAGCGTCTCAGGGCTAATTACTGGACCCACTGCTTTTCTCACTATTAATGTGCCAACTGAAATACTGAACCGTAGCAGTCTGTAGGTCATACAAGAGCTAATAAATGAAACCATGACAAATTATATCAACACAATTGTTCTGCCCTCTGGAACTGGCTAGTACAAAACAAGATCAGTTTAAACACACAGGAAATCAACAGCAATGCTGCCAGGTACGAAGAATAAACTGCCTTAGGCCCATCAGTTAAGCACTACCGATCCACAAGGACCCACCCTCTGTCCACACAGGACTTAAGTGCTAAGGTACAACTATGGATCAGACTCTTATCCACATCAAGTTGAAGCCCAACTCCTTAAAGTACTAACACAGCTAAATAAAATATCACATTTGCTCATCTTTGAAGTGTGAAAAGCCATCAACATCCTGATTCATAGACGAATAATCTTTTCCTATTATCTCCCTACCATCACCCCAGACCATGAACATACTAGAAGAGGCTGAAAATAAATTCTAAAGGGTATCCATCTTAGTTCCTACAATGAAGATAACTTTGTAACCAACAGCAAATCGAACTGCTGCTAAACACGTTCGCTTTTAAACTCACTGATGATCAGTACTGCCCACCACCTCTAAACAAGTATCACAGAGAAACAGGTGAAGACGCCTGAGAGAGCGTCGCCTGCTCTGGAGGGTAGGGATAAAAAGACTGTGAAACACTCTCCTTTTGAGTGATGGATCAACTCAGTCGAGTATCTAGCTGATGCTAGGACTGTAGCAGCTCTGACAAGAGCTTGTTGCGATCCTGTATCCTTTTCTGAACATGCACTGCGGCCAATGTGGCCTTGTGGGAGGAGTCTGAGGAGAAATATTATTATTATTATTGTTGGTGCCTTGAGAAAGGCTGTTTTAGCCCTGAGAAGGGTTGTGTGGGGTGTCCTGGTTTTCAAGTTGCTAGCTCTTATAAGAGCTTTTTATCTGCGGTGTCCTCAATGGTCTGGTCAAGGGATGCAGTTCAGCCCCTGGATGGGTGGCTGGATCGTTGGTAGAGGAGCTCTAAAAAGAGCTGTTGTGCCCATGTTGGGGCTGGGGAGTTGTTCTTTTGGATCCTGTGGTGAGCCCTTGAAAGGGCTATTTACTAACCAGATTGATCCTTCTGTAATAAGAATTAGCCCTTAAAAGGACTATTTTGTGTGCGCTCTCCAAGCGCTGGTCAGAATTAACTGAATGCTGGTGGTGCATGGATTATAAGTCTTAGCTGGAGGGGCAGAGTCTGGGTCCAGCCAATCAGGTGTGGAGGCTTGTGTTGGGCATAGCTTCAATTAGGAGATGTGTTCTCGGTTGTCGGACCTGTTTGAGAACTTGTACTTTCTCTTAGCAGTGACGTTTGCCCTTTTCAAATTTGAGTGAGCCAAAGGGGAGAGAGACTCCAGAAGAGGAAAACCGGAGTTCCTCGTATGTACATCGTGGTTCTGCAAAAGCCTGGGAAATAAAACTTACGAGAGGTCCTTGGTATGCTTTACATAAAATGGAATGAAACATGTGTCTGGTTTGAGTAGGCAGTTAGTAAATTCAGAAAAAACAGTAAATTCAGAAAAAATGAAAAACCATTGAATTAACAGAGACTTTATAGACGAAAGCATAACATTTTGTAAACAGTGGGGAAATGAGTGAAAATGTGCAAAAGCGTTAGGGGGCATAGTGTCAAGAAGAGAAACCATCCTCTAAACAAAGGAAAATTTGGAAGCAACCCCTACTCCTTTGAAAAGAAAGTTAAAAACCTACCTGCAAACCTAACGTTACACTAGCAGCCATCAAAAAAGCCTTTAACAAAACCCTGCACAATATCTGAAACAAACTTCCTCAACCAATAAAAAATAAGTTCAGAAACTTTAAAAATCTTAAACAAGAAAGTAATTGCTGTTTTGCTTTAATATCCCAGATTAAACATTGTGTATTATCTCAGTACCACAATATCACCCGTGCATTATAATTCTAACTCAAGAACAGGATCTGTCTTCTAAAGTTTATGTAAAACTTTTTCTCTTAAGAATGATATACTCTTACATTCAAGCCTTCGCATGCTGACCTATTTTACACTCTCCAGAACACAAAAAGCAGCAACCCAGATTAGTTGGTTAGTGTTTGGCATTTTTCATACTATTTTACACTCTGTCACCATGTAACGGACTTCTTATTTCTCAACACTTCCTTACCTACCCTCACCAAATTCCTCTTAGTGTATCGACTGTCCCTCTCCATCTCCTCACTTACAGTTTCATGGCTACCTGCTTACCTCACAATTAGTCCAAGGGGCAATCTACCACTTTTTATCCCCATTCCTCCCAATTCCATACTGGTCTATTTACCAAGGAAAATACAACCAAGGTTCTTGCTATACCGTACTAAACTTGCACACCAGAAGAATAAACCCACAGGAATGAACATAACATACTATCTACAACTTGAATGTCAGTACATTTGTAATCTGGAGATGTTCATTTTGTATGCAGCGTGCTCTTTGTAGAGATCAAGGTGATGTACTAATGTTAATTTTAACTTGGTCTTCTGCTTATTGGCCTATGGGTCGACCATGACAAGTGCACTTACAAAGTTAAATGAAAAATAAAATAAGGCAAGTTTTCAAGATAAAAAGATGTGTACTTTTTAGTTCCAGCACAGTTATGGGTTGTAAGTACAATCTTTAAAGCCACTTAAGGCAAAGTAAAATTTCATACAGCTCTCTGTTATAGCAATTCCATTTCAGCGACTCTGAACTTACACAGGTAGGGTTTTGGTATTCACCTAGTAAATCCACAGTCAAGCTCCTGCTACCTTATAAGCAAATCCACAGGCAATTATCTAGCAGTCCACAAATAAATCCATAGTTAGGCTTCCAGTATTCTATGGGTTCTTCTAGGTAGCCACCCCTCCCAGGGCTCCCCAGTTTTGGTTCTAGAAATTCCCTTTCCATTAGAAGCAAAACATCTCTGTTATTTGGAGTTACAAGCCTCACTTTTAAGCACCACATTATCAGGTGGTTCACATTACATTATGGCAGTACAGGCTCTATATGTACAACCAGTAGGCTGTTACTACATTATATGGTGTGTGTGTGTGTGTGTGTGTGTGTATCATATATGTATGTATGTAAGCATCCTTAAAATTGAGCAAAAAAAAGCTTGAACGCTTGTAAGCAAGTAGACCAAATAATGTCCAACACAATCAGATACCTGGAAGACTAAGAACAAAACAAAACAAAACGACACCTCCGCAAAAGCGTGGCAGGGAACGCCTTTAATCATAATGAATAAACAATTAAACACAATAAAATAAAAATTAAAAAAAAAAATAAAATATTAAAAAACATTTATTAACAAACACATTTATCTTATGCTGAATGACCTGTTGTTCCTATAATTGGTCACTAGATACTAGGTACTGAACATAATGAAACACAACATCAAATAAATTCTTTAAAAACCAAGCATAAAATTGGGTGCTACAAAAAGTCAATTTCCTCTCCATCAAGATATTAATGATACCGCTATTGAGGTATCTAATATGAGAAAATGACAGAGCTAGACCTATTTTTCCAGTATGGTAGACAATGTGATTGATAGTGGTTGTGAGGAGACTGAGGCCATACTAAAAACACATGCACATTTTAGGGGTGGAGTTGGTTGGAACTAGAGTTCTTTATAAAAATAAAATGAACTTGAAAGAAAAGAATGTTATGCCATAGAGGGCTGAGTAGACACAACACACTACATTCCCAATACAGTTCCCTTGCCAGAGTTGTAATCAATGTGCTTTGACAGTTAAGAAAGTGAGAGAACATAACATATGTATATAAGAATAGGGATGATAGGGAATGCCCTGGCCAGACATTGTAAAAGCCAGAGGCCTGTCACACACTTTTTTTTTTTGTCATTCAGGCGATTGATTGTGGCCTTTTAATAAGGTTAGCCTCTTCCCTCTTTTAAAGAAAAAAGACTTAGCTAAAAAAAAAAGAATGATAAAAGATTTTTTTTAGCTCCTATTTCTCTTGATGGAGAGGAAATTGAGAACTGGTTTGGGATCCTTAAAATTGAATTCGAGCATTTAACCAGACACTATCCCGGACTGCATCTACAGTCACAAATACAACGAAATACAAGCTTCAACACAATGAAACACACCAATCAAGGCTTCAGGTCAATGAAAACAATAAAACACACATTTTTGCCAAGAGGCAAGCCCGCTGCACCCTACTGTACCTGTAAACCCATGGTCACTTAAGTGAGAAGAAAGGCTGAAAAAAAAAAAAAAACATATCCATTGTTGCACACCCAGGAACCACGTCAGTAATGATTTTCTGCAGGGAAGACAGATCGGGAGTTCAACATGAAAGAGCAGAACTTGACAACTTTGAATAGTGCCCCGTTTACACTCAAGGGAGTGTGCCTACCTCTCAACAGTCCAGATTTTTGCTTCATATTTTGTGACAGATCCTCATAAAATCTGTGTTTTTCTGGCAAATCACTGAGGAATAAATACTGACTGACATCTGAGTTTTAAGACTTCATATCCTTCAGAAAATGCATGCTAACACAAATCCTGTTATTCTTAGCAACTTCCTGAGTTTATTAGTGCAATATTTAAAATCTGTCTCCATTTTTGGGGCATTTGTCCCCCATTATTTGTGGCCTTGTTTAGATTTCTTGCACTAAGATGTTGAGAGGTATAGGATTATGGGGGGGGGTTAGAAGCATAGGGGTCAACATGCCAAATGGAAGCTACTGAGCATAATGAAAGCCAGGACCCTTTGATTTGGTCACCATTTCTGTGACTTCATCTATTCTTATGTGTAGGCTTTGTAAAGATAGTTGAAGGCTGCCAGCCTAGCCAGATAGAATTTTGTAGATAATTCTGTCACTTGTAAATATTAATATAAGCCACAGGCTTGTTCTCTTAAATGTGAAAAGACTGCATTGGATATTAAACTGCAAAAATGTAACATTAGTGCACTCTGCTGTAAGAAAGCCAAGTCAAGCATTTTATGACAGTCTTTGATGTCAAAATTTGGAGCCGATATGTCTAGAGGGAGGCATTCTGCCTATTGTTTTAAGACCAGAGTGAAAGGCTAGAATTTGCATGTATAAATGTCTTTTATTGCTCTGGTTTCTGACCAGGTGCAAAGAATGTAAATGTAGTTTCTGTTAGATTGGGAACACCAGAGAAATGTGAAGAATGATGTCATGTGAAGCCGCTCTGTGTTATCAATTTAAAGAGAGAGAATCAGAGAGCTCAGAGCATTTTGTCTTGAGAACATCCAACATCACCAGCACTGTCTTGCTCTAGATGTAAGTTATTTAGAACTGTGTTTTCTTTTAGATATAGCTAGGAAATAGGAAGATTAGACTAGTTTGTTTTTCTGTGATTTCAGAACTTTTCTACGGTACTATTTTAAACATTTCTCTGTGACCTCTCAACTCTTGACTAGCACTGTGTAGTAAGAAGCATTGTCTTGTGTTTTATTATTTATTAAATATTTTTAAACATTTCAACGGTGGCTGTTTTGTGTAGTGACAATTTAAGCTCTAGAGTACATTGCATGTATATAGTGATACTGTCCAAGTCACTCCAATAAGCTTTACTGTTCAGTCACACTTACCATTTGGATAATAATATTGCACAGTAATAACTGCACATTAGTGGGCGGTGGCAGCTGGTACTACCTTTTAGACTGGGCAGAAAAGGGGCACAGCTGGAGAACCTGTGCCAGCCTTCCCCAGGAGTGTCTGTGTGGTTGTATAAAACTCTTATCTCAAAGTCTGTGTGTGTCAGCTACTTGGGCAGGGATGCAAAGCATTGGTTGGACAGAGAGGGTGCTGGAGGTTTTAGCTTGCCCACTAGGCTGAGATCTGTACCCTATAGCTGTGCCAGTGGGGAGTCTGATTGGGAACCTGGAGAGAAAGGGAGCAACCAGATCCAGACTGACTGTGATCTCTGTGTGCTCTTAAGGGAAATTGTACTTTACTGTGTGTGTATTTATTATTCTTTCCCTATATGAGATGCCCCTCACTGGTGTTAGTGGTGAGGATTGAGGCTCCTTGATTGCTGGGCCAGTGCACAGGTGTCACAGGCCTAAACAATTCAGTTTCACATGCAGAAATTTTTGACCACTAAAATAAAAACATAGGTTTGGTACTTGCAGCATTTGATTGCAAGTCTGTTAAGAGTTTACCACTGATCACTGCAAACTTTAGATGTACTGTGTGGATTTTATGCAATTTTCTTTATTTTTTTTTTGGTTAAACTTTCCAGTACATAGATCAGTTTGTAATTCTTTTCTTTCTTTGTTACACAACTACAACTTCCTGTTCAATGACTGCCAAAAGTCATCCTGAGGCAAACTTTCATAATCCTAATGCAACTAGCAATAAAGCTCTAACAAATAAATAACATAGAATGCTAATATAACAGACATGCTGATTTTAGGTAACTTGACAATTCCCAGGTACCTTTGTTGATTTCTTGCTAACTTGACAATTGGATGAGTAGCCACAAACCCTCCTTGAGGCGGAAGGTAAGTTTTGAACATGGATTTTTTATTTATTTATTTTTTTGCTTGGCTCTTAATGATCTAAAGATTGATTGTCTATTGATTGTCCAGTATGAATCTATATATGTTTAACATGCTTATAAGTGTGTTTTGTAACACTGGGTAAGTTTGTTCGCTGTTTTTTTTCTTTCTCTTTTTCTAACTCAAGATAGCATTATGCAGTGGAATAAATAACAGAATAATTTTATCTAATACATACTGAAACAAAGGTTAAGAATGCATGCATTCAATGCTACTTTAATCATAGAAGCCTAAGCTTCATGTTATAGTAAAGTGGCACAGTGTCATAAACAAGAACAGTGCAGAAGTCGAATATTCCTGAAAAGCCTCAGGTGTGTTATTAATTAGAGTTGAGCACCTCGAAAGTCGAAAGGAGGAATTGTAAAATTAAAACCAGAAAAGTAAAACTACACAGCTAGCAGTCTGTACTTAATGAGAGAGATGATATCTAAAAATCACACCATCTCACTTCCTAAAATACACCTCTAATACTACAAGCAGTGTGCAGAGATTATTAATAATTGCCAAGACTTTCCTTTACACTGCCTACTATGAAGCATTAATTTTCCTCAAATAGGATCACAGGAAGTTGCTAGGCTAATGGCCCCAGGGCCCTTACAAGCCTAGCCAAGTTCTGCCCTTGTTTCCAAATAATTCTGTTTTTGTGCTGCTCTGTTATAGTTCGTTGGATTGAATACCTTTCCACTATCCACTGGGTCTTTCAGAGAACAGTTTCCACTTCTCTTTGTGGAAGGACCAACAACAGGATACAAACTCCCTTTCGGGCAGTGCTACAACCCACAGCAGTTGGCAAATGTTGCTGTTTATGGGCTGAGTAACATTAGGCAAACAAGCAAGTAACACATTTTCCTCCATAATATGTTGATCCTCTTCCATCCTGTTCGTACAGCTACAGCTTCAGTGTTCGAATGTGCCTTTGAAAGACTCATTGGCTTGTTTTATATTCTTTTTCCGTGTATCTTGCCATGTCGTAGTCTTTGCAACAACACAACCCTCCACTAGAGGGCAGAAGAGATGCAGACATCTGGTCCTCTCCTTGGGAACGGTACTATACTAGAGAACTTTCTGTCACTCTCATGCCTCCTAGAATTGGTCATCTGAACCAAGGCCGTAAGTGGGCACAGTAATAGCACTCCACAGGAGTAGTTCAGGGTTAATGAACAAAGAACCTTCATAAATGGTGAATACTCAGGGCAAGCTATATAGACATACCAGTGAGCACTACATTACTGAAACTACTAGTACAACGCAAGTCTGAGCATGTACCTTGCTCAGTTATGCCCGGAGCTGGTGGAAACGCAGGTGAATGTAAAACGGCTCATGATATTCAACGAAAACTCTAGGAGTTCCCTGATGCCCTGGCCAAACTTCCTCTTGTCAGTATGAATACCACCTCCAGTCTCGCTGGCCTAGTAGGACTAACCTGGTCAGTGAACGTGTAAATAAAATAAATATGCAGCGTCTGGTTTTCCACTGAAAAAACTGCCAACGTTTAGGAATTAGGAATTTTAGTAACATTTAGGAAAGGATTTAGGGGATGCCTAGCAAACTGCAGGAACCTGGGAGGGACCTTCACATGACAACTCTTCCCTACCCTCCTGCAATGACATCTCCAAGAAGTCTACTGCAGAAATCCACCCAAAGGAGGTTGGGAAGTCTGCTACTGAACAGTAACATGACAAAGAGCAATTTTTTTTTTTGAGGGAAGCACACAATCAATTTAAAGTACTGCAATGTTATCGAACTTCTCACCCTTCAATAACCGAGGCCATAGCAACGGAAAGAAAGAAGGTAGTCACAGCCAGTAACTGTTTCTACATAACTTGTACTGGGCACTCTCACTCACCTCAAGGAAGGAAAGGGCCAAATGGAAGCCTTAGGAGTCTTACTAAAATAAGAATTAACTTTGTAAGAAGACATTATGGAGGGGCTGGGTGGTAATGGCACGACCCAAACGATGCCACTGCTTCATGCACAACGTTAAATAAAGGGCTTAAAAGTGACGATAATCAAATGATTAACGCTTTGAATGGTTAATCAGCTGCTTCCTGCAACAGGTTCATAAGTTCATAGGCGGTTACTAGGCTATTGGCCCTAGGGTCTTTATAGGCCCAGCCATGTTATACCCTTGTTCCCTTACTGACCAGGTTGTATGGTCTCTATTTGCAGCACAAGTGTATGATCAGCACCGACTGCCCTTATCCAAGAAGGACATAGGTGATGCCCCCAATATAAATTTAGTCTCCCATCCAGTTGTCTAAGTTATGCTTAAATAGGGTCATTGAGGAGCTCTGTTTTACGAGAATTGGGAGTTGGTTCTAGAGGAGTGGCAATCGATGAGAGACATATCTGTCTCTCCAGCATATCCTGTTAATGTCACAGGCTAGGTTAAGATCACTAGATTGAGTGAATCTTGTACAATTTGACTTGCAGATGTGTAGTATTTCCATCAGGGCAGGGTCCGAGACTGCTCTGTAGGCCAGGCCCATTCACCTCTCAGCAGCTATAAGATACAGAGTACAGTGACAGGGCCGTCAGCCTGTTTAGCTAGTGCACAAGGTTTGCTTTCTGCTGCTGTGCGACTCCGAGAAATTCACTCAGCGAGACAGTGCTCTTGGGTCATCCTTGACGAGAGATGACTAGTGGGCTTACCCAGTTCACAAGTGTATAAAATACAAATCATTTACAGTGGGGAAACTGCTTCTACAGTTGTTGTTTCAGAAAGGTTCAGAGCGCCGTGCATAACAATGTTTCAGCTACTACATGTCTAATTTTTTTACCATCACTTTTTATTTTAGAGGATGTTTAGGTCTGCTCCCCATACCTCTTTCAAAAAATACTGATATATTAGGAAAAGCACCCTCACTACCAACTATAACACAGTATCAAAAAACTACTCTGTGTTAAGATACAACAAACAAAGTGTAAATGATTAGGTACTACAATCTTGTTGTAAGTAATGCTCCGATTAAATACAGAACTACTTACTTTGCACATTTATCTAAAATTCATTAACTGGGTAGGCCCCACTGTCATTTCCAGGGTAGCCGCATAGACAAAGTCCACACAAATAACAAACAGAAGCACTGGTAGGTACCACGAAAACTGTTAGGGCATAAATCAAGCAATTATGATGATACAAATCCAGAATACAGGCATGCTCATAAACATGCATTTATTTGCTTTTCTTACCAGAAAAGTCTGACTGGGTTACGCTGCCCATTTTCAGTGTAAACCCAAGAAGAAAAGGGTCAAGAAATAGCATATGTATCATATAACAAGACTGAAGCAAGCTTTAAAGAAAGGACAGTGCAGAAAAAAAGAAATTCGTTAAAATGGAATAAACAGGAAATATCACACTTGGATATAAGAAGTGGTGAGTTCTAAGAAATGACAGTGGTGCAGATTGAGGAATGTCACTTGAGCAGAAAATTATTAGTATAAATGTAGTAACATGACTAAGTAGTAACAGAGTACCAGAAAGATGGGAGCTAAAGTAATGTGACATGCATCAGTATTCATGCTGATATGTGAACTAATAAATGAACAATATAGTATTTACATTTCTCATGAGATGAAAGCAAAAGTACTTCAGTAAACATACCTTTCAACTTCTGAGCACAAAAAATCTGGACAAAAACTAAACTAATGGGGGACAAAGGCCAAAAAACAGGGACAGATATTTAAATATTTCTCTTAAAAGCGTAGAAAGTTCCTAGATAGGATTTGTGTCAGCAGGCATTTTCTGAAGGATATGAAGTCTGAAACTTAAATATATGTCATTATTTTGTGACTTCAATCCTCAATGACTTGCAAAAAAACCCTCACACATTTTATTAAGAACAGATCAAAAATATGTGGCAAAAATCTGGACAATCAAAACCAAGAAAATCTAAAAGTATTACTGCTCAGTGCTAGGAGTCTAAACTAAAAACTCCACTCCCTAAAAGCTCTCTTTACCCTACAGAATGCTGATGTCTGTGCGGTCACTGAGACATGGTTTAAAGCCGCTGAGAGCACACCAACAGTGCAAGGTTATAATGCCGTCCACACATTTAGACCAGCTACTACACGGACAGGGACTAAAGGTCTCGTGGTGTCTCTACATCAAAAATAAATATACATTAAGGTTGGTCAAGCAGGACAAAGCACTTGAACTGCTCCATGTTCAAATCACCATAAGTAAAATCCAATACCACTTCCTTGCAAGCTACAGGTCCCCCTCAATGACCCAGGAAACTCATACCATGTATTTAAACTAATCAGAAACACTAACTAACCATCCACAACCCAATACCATATTCATGAGTGACTATAATTACTCCACTATTAACTGGGAATCCTATACGACACCAAACATACATGCACAGAGATTCCTGGATTTTGTAAACACAAACTCCCTGAACCAGATAGTCAATACACCAACCAAGGGTGCAACCATACTGGATCTGGTCCTCACTAATACGGGAGACTGCTGCACACCCCCCTACTGTAATGGATTCCCAGGTAAGGTCAGACCACAAAATGGTCTCTTTTGAAGTAAAAATAAAACCTGGAACCCCATCTAAACTTGGAATATTCAGGAACTATTCTAAGGATAACCTCCTGCTATTAAGTGAGAACGTGGCAAAACTTCAAGCCCCCATAAACCCTAAGAACACTGCTGCCTATGCAGAATTGTTCACAGAAACCCTGTACAAGCATGTTAATAGCTGCATAGATGCAGCTGTACCCACCAGGAAGAAGTACAGAACTAACTAAAAAACAAGCCACCCTTGTGGAATCACAACATCAATAGGCTGTATAACAGAAGGAAGAAAATCAGGGTAAAAATTAGGAGGTGCAGCACCAAGCAGGATAAAAAGCACTCTCATCAAACTAAACAAACAACTCAGAGGACAAATAAAGTCTACCAAAGCCAAATTTGAGGTAAGTTTGGCTTCCCAGGCCAAAGACAACCACAAAGGATTCTTTAAGTATGTCCGCATCCTCAAAGGCAATACACAATTGTGTGCAGAGCTCACTGTAAATGGAGCCACCTATACTGAGCAAGTGTGCTCCAGAAACCTCAACCTCATTACCACAATCAACGGAACATGTTGGAGGGACAGGTTCATAAACCCGAGACTGCCCATACTATGGAATAGACTTCCCATACATGTCAAGCAGAGCACCTCACTGGCCCTCTTCAAGAGAAATCTTGATGAGTAGATGGGAAATAGAAAATTCACTCCAGTGGCTTTACTTGACAGAGACACTGGGAACTAAGGTCGGGTGGCACGATGCCCGGGTAATCCTATGGGCTAGGCTTGTAAAGGCTCCAGGGCCATTAGCCTAGTACACACCTATGAACCTAGATAGAAAACCTCCTGGCTGATAAATTCAGCTCCGACATTACCCCTCTTTCACCTTCAACCTTCCCTCCAGAAATATCAAATATAACTCCCCCTACTATCACTAGGAAACAGGTCCTTAGTGCTCTCTAAGACCAAGAACACTGCATCAATGGGCCCAGACAATATCCCAGAATGCCTTCTAAATAGCATGAAACATGACCTATCATGGCCTCTGGAACTGCTATTTAACTGTAGCCTGTAAACAGGCTTTGTGCCTCATGAATGGAGAACAGCAATAGTCATCCCACTGCACAAAGGTGGGCCATCTACAGACTCTGGAAACTACAGACCCATAAGTCTCACTAGTCTTGTATGTAAAGCCAATGAAAGAATTATCATGGAGATGATCAACAGAGATATAGTAAACCTCCAGACACTAGACCCAACCCAGTTTGGTTTCATGAAGGGCAGATCATGCCTACTCAACCTGGTGGACTTCTTTGAGAAGGCCACCAAACCAATGGATAAGGGCAAAATCGTTCACACTGCCTACCTTAACCTGGCCAAGGCATTTGACACAATACCCCACTTGCATTGTTGACAAACTCAAGAGGTTAGGTACAAACCCGTATGTCACCCGCTGGACAGCCAACTGGCTCACAGACAGGACCCAGGAAGTTAGAATTGGGGAGTCCACCTCTACAAAGAGGTCAGTCACAAGTGGAGTCCCTCAGGGATCAGTCCTTGGACCGCTCCTTTTTGGCATTTACTTCTTGGAAGTCAAGGCCAATGTCACTGGTCTCTGGCTGACTAAATTCACAGATGATTGCAAATTAGGAGCTATTGCCAAATCTCACACTGACACAAATGTTCTCCAGGAGGGGCTGACACAGACAAAAAACTGGTGTCAGCACCATGGACTAAAACTAAATGCCAAGAAATGCATAAGATTATCCTTTGGGAAGTCATCTATCCCTGGTAACTATCATACTGACATCACACCCCTTAGAGTTGACCCAGTAGTCAGGGACTTAGGGACACACACAGATAGTAATCTAGCCTTTGACCATCACGTGTCTACAGTGGTGAGGAAATTATTCTATGTTGCACAACTTATAAACAGAGGTATGGCATCTAAGTCCAAGGAAGTCATTGTTCCACTGTATTCGGCATTCATCAGACCTATCATTGAGTACAATGCCCTCTTTGGTATGTACCAAACCAGGCATATCCAACAATTGTAACGTCCACAGAGGTTCCTCACTAAAAGAATACAGGGCATAAGTAAAATGTCCGATGCAGACCTCCCCAAGGCCCTATCCCTGTATTCTGTCTCCTACAGGCTTCTGAGGGGAGATCTATGCCTGGCATGCAGGGCACTGTCAGACCCCACTTTGATGGGCCTCCTGCATATCCACAAAACAAACAGTACCAGAATTAACCGTTCTAAATTCTTAAACCTTGACTGTGATATAAATACGACCTGCTGGAGAGATAGGTATGCATCCCAGAGACGTTTATGGAACAGGCTCCCCATCCATGTGAAGCAGAGTTCCTCCCTAACCCAATTTAAGTGCAACTTGGACAATTGGATGGGAAACTGGAAATTCATCCCTGGTTTGGCACCTATGTCTCTAATGGACACAGGTAACCTGTGAAAGGACCATCTCCCAGATCCATGCTTACACTTATCAAGGTTATCAGAACTTGTCAGAGATTTGGGATGCATGGCTAGGCTTAAAAAGGCCCTTGTGGTCATTAGCCTAGTAAACACCTATGAACATTCTGTGAAAATGTGGACAGTTGAGAGGTATGTCAAAAAGACATACAAGAGTCAGGAAGAAATGGTTGAAGGTCTGGATGGAACTCAGAATGCTGGTTTGTCTGGGCAAGCAATTCCGCAAATTAGATAGGACACATGAGAAGCTGCAGTCCCCACATTTTAAAAGCAGACATTCAAGAATTTTTTATACCCAACTGAAGGTAGGATACTAAATTCCTGGGATCATGTGAACTATATATGTAGCTAGAAGTTTCATGCAGAAAACTTATCAAAAATGATGCAGTTATTATCATGGTTCCAACAACCTACAGCATAGCTCTTTCACCCGATGTATGCCAAATTACAGAAACACACACACACCTGAAAGGATAAAATTCTTGCTCTCTTTTTTTTTTATCCCACCACCTTACGTAAAACATGCCATTATCACATCTCATTTTAAGTGATTTACGCAAACATTCCATTTCAAAACCTGCCCTTTCAACACTCTCTTATATACACAGAGGCAAACCTCTTCTTATATCTATGCCTACTACACTGAATACGCCAATCGTAACATGACTAAATCTTTATGGTTGTTCATATTTGTACACCAAAAAGCTTTATGACCTGTGCGCTGGGCTGGTTAACACTAATTCTTCAGAGGTTCCCTTATGACTCTGTTATCCCGCCACCAATCCCACAAGCAGATATACAGCTTAACGGGAAGGTGTTTAAAACTTCCCTCTCTGACATTTCTAACTCTGCCATCATTTGTAAAACCTTCTCTACATGTGGTTTTGTTTGTCCAGCTTCTTCTATTCCCTTTAGCTAACAAAAGCAACTCACTAATGCTGTGTCTACCACATTTAGACACAAACTCACTTTGGTCATTTCCCAGCTTGTCTCCAACACTAACTTATTAACTTCAGCAGAAAGGATAAGGCTTTTAAGGGAAAACTCAACATCTGGCTGTTTACAGGATCTTGTTTCTGGTCCAAAGATAGTGACACCAACACAGTATGCTGGAGATCTTGGGTTCGAGTCCCAAATGAGAGCCTACTATTTGTCCTTTTACTTCTAAGGTTTTAAAAATGCATAAGCAGATGGCTTTCTCTGTATGTGTGTGTGCATGTGCGACTATGTGCATGCCGGAGTGTGTGCACGTGTGTGTGTGTGTGTGTGTGTGTGTGTGTGTGTGTGTGTGTGTGTGTGTGTGTGTGTGTGTGTGTGTGTGTGTGCATGTGTGTGTGTGTGTGTGTGTGTGTGTGTGTGTGTGTGTGTGTGTGTGTGTGTGTGAGTGCATGGAATGTATGTGCACTTGTAATTTGACCTTAAACACGATGCTAGGGGTTTCCTAGCTGAATGGATAAGGCTTTTAAGGGAAAACTCAACACTTAACCATCCATAGGCTCGGAGGACTTGGGTTCAAGTCCCAAATGAGTGCTAACATTGCCCTTTCCCTTCTGTTTTTGTAACAGTGCTCCTTCATGTGGATGTGGGTGGAAACACCACCTAAGACTTTATGTTGAGATTGATCTTTGTGAAAGCTACTTGACAGTGTCAGCATGCTTTTTATAGCGGGGTCATTTTTAGCAAAATGATCTGCAGTTGGCCATAGCATAACCCTACAAAACAGAATTTTTCAAAATCATTTCTGACACACTGTGTAATACAACTATAGTGTACCTTTTTCTGTCATTCTGCTTGGAATCCCATTTAAGTTTGTGGTGCAGCGGTAACGTTGTTGCCTCACAACAAAAGGTTCTCTGGTTCGATTCTCGGCTGGAGCACCTTCTGTGTGCAGTCTGCATGTCCTCCCTGCAGTCGAGTGGCATTCGAAAGACATGCGTGAATGGGTGTACCTTCGTTGAAGGTTAGGCATCGGGCTGGCACCTCGGCACCGTAAAAATAGACTGCCAATCATTAGCTAACCGGCGTTCTGCTGTGGCGACCCCTAATCGGGAAAAGCCGAAAGAAAAACAACATTAATTTATAAGTTAATCTGTTGTGACCAAGCGCTGATCACTGCAGCTTTTTTCGTGCTACTCCTCAACCTTCCTATTCGCCGGATCTGAAGGTATTCAAATTATCTGTCAGTGTTGTAAGATACCACTCCCAAAAGTCGCCCCTAAAAATTGATAGTGCCTAATGCCTCTGAGATGTCCACCCTGGCTAACAGCATCAAAGTACAATAGCGTACTCTTTAAAACAACAAACATTTAAAACCATGCAGGTTTCAAGTTCAGTTAGACACAGTCAGCTTTATTTTGTCAAGAGACAGTCACTCCCACTTACTTGTAAAACAAAGAATGTTAAAGCACCAACCCTGGCATAATGCAAGTAACCAAGCAGCTGAATAAACATGCAGATAACATAACACTGGCAAGGCCCTTCCACTGACTGCACAATAACACACACCAGCTTTCTATAAAGTATGTCAGTAATATGCCTGTGCAGGGGCACAATGGAATAATATTAAACTCAATGAATTAATGCAAACAATTTTCTTGGTCTCATCATGGAGTTCTTTGTGGTCTACTTTTTGAGTTATTGTACCTTTATTCATTAGTTATACAATTCAATCCAAACAGGTATCCGCTTCTCCTGTTTATTGCTTCACTGTTTCCATGTCAGTCATTTTAACTCATGGTGCTAAAGTAGTCTTCGGATCAGTCCACCCACTCAGTTCTCAGAGTAACAGAAAAATAATCCAAAGCATACACATTTCTAATCAGAAAAAAAAAGGTTCATTACAAAGTAAGTATTTGTACTAGACATTTCTGGGAAAATGCAGAGCTAAACTGAACTCTTAAGTCCAGACACACACACCGTATGGAGACGTGACGTATACAACAGTTCTAATTCAGAACAGAAGGATGCTGGCAAAGGGAGAAAAAAATATTCATGCCAACAAGTAGGAAATCAAGGCCAGACTTTGATAATGAGCGCTGCAACATTTCAAACAATTTATTTTGATCTGTAAGTCTAGTAAAGCTGGAAAACACAGTCAAGTACTGTAGGGCTAAGATAACGTAAATAAGCGTGGATAATAGACAAAATAACCTGTGATTCTGTTCTCCATTATGATATATGT
Source organism: Protopterus annectens (assembly GCF_019279795.1). Lineage (NCBI taxonomy): Eukaryota > Metazoa > Chordata > Ceratodontiformes > Protopteridae > Protopterus > Protopterus annectens. The sequence goes on from NC_056744.1 coordinate 355,892,005, forward strand.
CAACTTTTTTTTTTCTTAACTGGTTACTTACTACAAAATTCTTTAAAAGTTAATTTCATTTCAGTTTTGTAGCTCTTTGTACCTAATGGGGGATTCTAGTCAACACCAGACGAGTACTTCAGGGGGGGAAAAAAAAAAAAAAAAAAAATATATATATATATATATATATATATATATATATATATATATATATATCAAATTTGTATATTACACCAATTTTTCAACAGAAAAGAGGAAGGATATGGGAATATAGGTTTACCTTCATTATGACAGAAAGCTAAGTGTATGAACAGGGATGAACATCTGGGCTACTGTGCAACTGCAGACTTCTGTAACATAACTTGCCATTCACAAAACTATTCATGTTCCAGTACAGAATCGTTTGATGTGTTCTCATTACATTCCCGTGTGTCAGTGACGTGTTAGCCATAGTAATACATCAAAAGCCACCTGCTGCCACCCATTACTAACACAGATATGTTCAAATAGTCACAAAGCTTCTAACATGCTACACAAAAGTTATGTTTCTGTTAGCTCCTCCACTGAAAGATGCAACAAGAACTCGCGGTGGGTGGAAATCGAAGGCTATGCAAATCTTGCTGCATGATTATTCAGAAGGTTATGGGATACAACGTACAATAAAAAAGCTTGTTATTACTGTTTCAATCTATAGCATTTGTTGTTTTTATATGTTAACTAATAAACTTCACATAAACCAGTGACACAGGCACTTACAATTTTCTCATCAGATAGTAAGCCATCACAGTACGACGATGATCTCTGTCGATCAACATAAAGCTACTGAGTCCGTCACTAAACGTACTCGGAATGTCACCTGCTATTCTCACCTGATCAAAAATAGCAGTGGTGGTCCACAGAGATGTTTGGCTGTCCTTTAATCAGAAGTGGACTCTTCTTTAATCAGTATCCAGTACGGATCATCAAAATCACCTGTTGTCAGACTTCCTGAGGAATGGCTTAAACGTAACAATCTCACCTCTGCGCACTCTAACACCAAAGATTTTTTTTAACTTAAAACGTGTCTGCTCAGAGCAGCGGTATTCTGCAAGTTTTACTGCTTACTGGTACCTGCTACCAACAGTGTCCCATGTGAAACACCTTTGTCTCTTCCATGATGAGGAAGGGACACTGAAAAGATGCATTCTAAAGTACACTTCAGACTTGGGCTCTGCATTAATTTTTTTATTCTGCAATTTTCTAACTCAAAGTTTGCTAAGAAAAGGAGGAATCCACCCCTTCAGGTACTCATGAGATGCATTTATCTTTACTTACTAGAGCGTACTAGAAAAATATTCCACTGAAAGGTGTTTGCGCCGATCCATTGTGCCTGACATCAAATGCTCTGAGTTCATTTAATTGTTCTTTAGAGTGATACAGTAGGTGGGCTGACACAAAGGACATTTTCTCAGACATGACCATTGGAATATAAGAAATAGTAAAATACAATTCATATATCACAGTAAAACTATACTGTGTAAAATTTATGAAATTATATCTTTCTCCTAAGAAATTTTTGTCTTGTTTTCACCTTATTTGCTGCCCACCACTGAGGGAAAATATTTTAGACTTCTGTTAAGATGAAAGCTTCAGAACACAATTAGATTTTCTACTTATAACACACTGATAAGGCAAAGAGTGACCAAGTTTCCAGGTAATGGAGTCGGCCTGGTCAGTTTGACAGGATTAATGAAGACCTGTGTGCCACTACACATTCATGAACGAATGAGCTTATATTTGCATATCTCCCATGATGCCTTGATACAGGAAGGTTTGCAATTATCTTGCTACACATTTTAATGTAATGAGTCTCTTCTAACTGGGTCCTACATGCATCTGGTATGGAACATATGCTGCTTTTTATTGTTTTTATCTCATTTGGTATTTACAGCTGACTAACAACTTTGGGCATTTCCTGTTTACCTGAACACTTTAAAACTCAGCTGGAGTTCCCACTGATGATTTCTAATACGGGAAAAGCGTTGGTCTGAGTAAATTGTTAAAGGTCTGTATGTCACTTTGCATTCATAAGCCCTTATGCTACACCATTTTAAATGAAATTTGCATTTTTACAAATGAAACCTTCAAAAGGGGCAATTTGCAAATGTGTCTGCAGCCATACAACAACGATAAGTCAGCTAAAAAGCCAGATGGGTAGTAGAAATCAGACACCAGTGATAACACTGATACCAAACTGATCTGCTAATTCATGTGGTTAAATATTGGTTAGTGTTGTTGTTGTCTTTCAGCTTTTCCCGGTTAGGGGTCGCCACAGCGGAACTCCGGTCCGCTAATGATTGGCAGTAGATTTTGATGAACGCCGAGGTGCCAGCTCGACGTTCAATCTTCAACGAAGGCATGCCCATTTACGCATGTCTTTCGAACGCCCACCCAACCCCGGGGTGGACATGCAGACTCCACACAGAAGGCACTCCCTGCACTCCAGCCGAGAATCGAACGGGAGAACCTCTTGCTGTGAGGCAACAACGCTACCGCTGCACCACCGCGGATAGTGATAATTAATAAGTGTTACAGTGTCATAACTGGATGTATATCTTCTATGAGGAGGTAAGAACTACACAATTTCTGTAACAAAAAAAAGGACATAAAAAAATTCTTAACAAAATTGCACTTTTGATCAAATGTTATCCCCTCCCATATAGAAGACTCAGTAAATAAACTAAACACCCCAACAAGTGTTTTACATGAAGCAAAATGATTAATACCTCTATGGACCACCTTCCTTCTGCTTACATCTAATGCAAAGGATGCTGTATATTAGTGGGAAAAGAACATAACTCCAGTGTGCAAGGACAATGTTCAGATTTCAAGCATTTTTCACGTCAATTGCATCTTTTTCAACAAAATCATGGTGTAGCATTACAAGACTGAACACCAGCACAAGTAGCAGACACAGTATATAGACATATTCCACACTATTTGGTCCGTTTTAATTCAGTTCCCTATATTACTCTAGTATGTCCAAAGGTCAGTCAATGGTTTCCTCTCCAGTCCAGCTGGTGAATCTGGGAATTTTGAGGCAATGTTACAACTGTCTCATGTACACGGACAACCCTCTCCTCCTCCAAACAGGTTCAAATATATGTGAGAGATGCAACCATATAGCCAAACTGGAGGCTGAGCTCTCTCATCTCAAAACTGGTGTAACCAGTCAGGAGGAGAAGGTAACCTCACACAACACAATTCCAGTATCACATAGTCCCACCACAACAGCGAACCAAACACATAAAACACAAAAACATACTCGGAGGCTCTAAATAAAAATCTACCTAAGCAACAGAGACCTCCAAAGCAGACATCCAAGCAAACGCTACCCCAAAACAAAACACGTACAACACATAACCCACAAAGTCAGTGTGCCAAGCAGTCACAGCCCTTAAGGCTGAATAACACACCTGATACTCTT